>NC_057800.1:164628920-164654125 GCF_018294505.1 Triticum aestivum | reverse complement strand
GCCTGCATCGACTACATCACCCGCATCGACTACTTCGACGACGACGGCGGCTACATCGACGACGACGGTGGCTACATCGACTACATCAACGACGACGGCGGCTACATCGACTACATCAATGACAACGGTGGCTACATCAACGATTACGCGATCGACAACGACCACCGCTGCATCATCAACATTATCTCCCCCTAGGTACTTCTCCCCTTGATCCATCTCCCCTCCTCTGGTGGATCCATCTCCCCTCTAGTCGATCCCCCTCATGGGTTAGGATCTCCTGGATCTCCTGATGTTCATGGGGTTAGGGTTAGGGTTCATGGGGTCAGGGTTAGGGTTCATGGGGTTCATGGGGTTAGGGTTAGGACCTCCTGGTGGTTCATTCGATCCGCTTCATGGTTTAGGGTTCATGTTGGAGAGGAAGTGCATGATTTTAGGGGATGGGGATGGATGAGGAAGTGGATGATTTTAGGGGATGAGGAAGTGGATGATGTCTGGTTCATGGTGCTTGTATCAGTATGTGCTAGCATAGATGGTGAATTAGGGTTTCCAACAGCACTACTTGCTTGTATCAGTAGCACTTGGAAAAGAAGCTACTTGCTTGCTTGTTTGTATCAACAGTACTTGCTTGCTTGTTGCCCTTCAATTTCCTTCCTTGCTTGCTTGTTACTGCCAGTAGCACTATGCTTGTTTCTATCAGTAGCACTTTCCATGCTTGCTTGCTGGTATTAGTAGCACTTATGCACTTTGCTTTCTTGCAACTAGGGTTAGTGTGAACATGTACTTGATTGCTTGTAGCACTTTGCTATCAGTAGCACTACTGGGGTTTGTAGCAGTGTTCTTCTTTCATGATATGTGCATGAAGCTTGTGTTCTTCTTTCCAGTGAACACGAGAATGCTTAGTACTTATTGTGGTATTGGAATTCCTGGTGTGTCAAGGCAGTATGACTAGTTTTAATATATACTAGTTTTAATATAATACATGAAGGTCGATTCTAATTGTCGAAATGTCTTAACTTGTGTGTCTTCTAGTTTGTAGCCATTTTTGGTGTGTAGAGGCAGCATAATATTAGTTGAGAATAACTTTTTCGTCTTCTTATGTACTTCTGCAAGTACTGTTGTTTCATGCTTTACCAGTGGCAACATCTAGTTGTTTTGAAGGTCCTCATGATATACTCATCTAGCTTGCTGTCAGACATGTGTACATGACACCAATTCACTAGTTCATGTTGCTTGCTTGCTAACATACATGTTGCTTGCTAGCATACATGCTTAATTAGGGTTTCCATCAGCAGTACTTGCTTGTATCAGTAGCACATGGAGAAGAAGCTACTTGCTTGCTTATTAATTAGGGTTTGTATCAATAGTACTTGCTTGCTTCTCTTTAGTTTCCTTCATTGCCTTCTTGTTTCTATCAGTAGCACTTTGCTTGCTTGCTTGTTTAGTGTACATATATTTCTAGTGTACATGCATGCTTGTTTACTGCACTTACATGTTTGCTTAATTAATAACACTACATCACTATATGTGCATGATGGTCCAAATGTTTTCCTTTATTGATACAAGTGCATCATTTTACTTTATCCCTGTTGTATCTGATTGTTGTTTATTCTATTTTGCAAGCACCACCTCAAGATCATCCATGGCAAGGATGACAAGGTCAAGCATGAGGCCAACCGTTGGTATGCAACTTGCTCCTTGTGGTTATACTGTCAGTTTCATAAAATTTGTGTCTTAATATGCTAAGTGAAATGTATTGCTGCAATCTGAATAAGCTGGCTTAATTGTGCCTGTGTGCTGTTAGTCTTCCTTACCTGGATAACTAGGATTAAATGATAATAAAATTTCATAAGATATGTTTGGCTGCCTGTCCATGCATTCCAAACATTCACCTAATAGTTACGAATCCTTTATCATGCAAAGAAGAACCTCTCACCGAGTACGAGAAGGTTAGGGCTAGAAATATCATGAGGAACAATCGGATGTTCCAGTCCCTTGGCATCGGTGCAATAGCATCGATGATTAGGAAAACAAATGGTGTACAAGAAGGTAGAAGTGATGAGGTTCAAGGAGGTAGTGGAGTTATCAATGATGACCCAGAGTACAGTCCTAATGATGGAGAAGAAGTGGATGATGTTGTAGTGAACAAGACTATTAAGGTGCAAACTCTGTCTTGCTTGGAGGGTTGGGTTCTTTTATTCTATGTTATTCCTTGTGCTCACATATTTCTCTTGTGATCTAATGCTTTTTTCCGTGCTGTTTATACGAGGCACTGAAGGAATCTAGGACGAAGAGGCCTAGTGTTAAGAAGACAATCAGCAAGAAGAAGAAGAGCTCAGAAACATCTGCTGCAATGCCTCCAGGAAGGGTGATGGACCCAGCTCCAGGACAAAAAAAGAGGATCCTGGAACCTAATGAACCTGGCCTTAATAGAGTCACAAGGCAGAAAGCAAAGATGGCGACTGCGATGGACCATCAGGAAAGTCTACTGCGCATGGACTCTGAGACCTTGGTGCAAATGGGTGATGAGTTGCCGCACATGGATGAAGGAACCACTCTCAGCATGGATGGAAGTGGCACTGCCTGCCTAGATGAAGGAGGAACCATCTGTATTGATGAAGCAGGCACTGTCCACACAGACCTCAGCCTTGTTGCACCTTCTATTGACAGGAATGTTGTCATCAATGAAGAAGAACAGCAGGTTGTGCTTCAATCAGGCAAGTTGACCTTTGCAATGCTATCTTTTACTAGTGCATTTTCCAAATGGAATGATCAGGTATGCTTTTGTCGATTCCTGCATTTGTCGATTTCTATTCTAATTTATGAGTTCAATTTCATTTTCAGATGCAATGACTACCAAGACTAGACTTAGAAAGGGCAAAGGGCTAGAGAGGATCACCAAGTCGCTTGGTAGCAAGGTGTCTATACAAATTGCCGAAGGGATGAAGCGTCCAGAGAAGCCTCTGCAGTCAGCAAAGCTTTCTTCTGAGTGTGGACTCGTCGCAAGAAGCCATCTTCCGGTTCTTCCTCACTTCAAGCTATACAAAAAAATGCTAGTCTATTGGAGAACTACATTGGGAAAGTTGTTGTAAGCTACTTGTTTCATAGTTAATGTGCTATCTATTTTCTGTTACTCCTATGCATGATCACTAATATTGTTCCTACCTTGTTTGCTATCTTCGTAGGCAAATTTTGAGATGAACGCGGACTCGGAGACCATCAAGACCACGTGCAAAGATATTCTGCAGAAACATTCAAAGAACAGACGCCATCAGATCAAGAAGAAGTATTTTGATACCGTAGCCACAAACAAAGTCAACATTAAGTCTCCGGTCCCAGATTTGATGGATGGTGAATGGCAAGCTCTGGTGGAGATGTGGTCTACCCCAAGACACAAGGTTTGTCTCTGCTTTGTTTGATGCTTTATGTTCTGCACATGATATGCTAGTGCTAGATCATGCTGACAGTATGCTTTTTTGTAGGGAACCTGTGTGTCGAACAAGATGAATCGAGAAAAAGTCATGTACAATCAGAGAACTGGTTCCAGGCACTACGCATCACACATTTTTGCCACCGTGAGAACTTTTCTCTAGAGACCTTACCGTTTGATCCTCGTTGAATAACATTTCTGATTCTTGCTGAATAACATTTTGATTTTTGTTGAAAAACATTTCAGAAAGAAGAGCATAAGGGTGAGGAGCTGTCTGCGATTGACTTGTTTAAAGCCACCCACAACAGCAAGAAGCACGGGTTTTTGGAGCCAGTCAAGACTGCTATAGTAAGTCACTCCATGCTTTGTCCATGCCCTGTTTGATTCACAACCAGCTTTGATGCTGTTTGATGCTTTGATGATTTGATGTTGTTTGATTCGGAGCCAGTTCCATGCTTTGATGCTGTTTGATAGTTCCATGCTTATAGTTCCATGCTAGGCTTAATGAAGATATCAGAACAGCTTAATGAAGATATTTCCATGCTGTTTGATTCACACACGCTGTGTTCCATGCTTTGATGCTGTTTGATAGTTCAACAAAGATATCAGAACTTGATGTAGCTATTTGTTGCATTTTTTATGACATGATGAAATTTGATCTGAATGTTAGTCGGGAAGCCATCTTATATAGAACCACCATTCTAGGCTTAATGAAGCGATCATATTGTTCCAATTGCATGTCTCCAGGTCACTAGTCATCATCTTCTTGTATAGATTTTGTGTGCTGGTTTGGTTACTTCAAATAATCCATTTGTGTGTTTGTTTGGTTTCTCCACTAATGCCTATCATTTTCCTCCATATGCTAGCTTGAGATGGAAAAAATGAAGGACACGCCGGTACCAGAAGGTGAAGAGCCAAAGTCTACTGTTCAAATTGTCAAAGAAGTGCTGTTGAAATCTGTTAAGCAAAGCATGTTCCTCACAAATGTTGGGCTCCAGTCATCTAGGAACAACTCCCGCAAAGCAACTACTGAAGTGGCTGCTCATGTTCGTGACCTTGAGCAGAAGCTGGAGAGGTCCGAGCTTCAAGCTGAACTGGTGCAAGAAGAATTGGCGGCAATCAAGATGAAGGTGGAAGAATCTGAAGCTGCACGCGACAAGGAACTTGAGCTGCTGCGCAAGAAGTCTCAAGAACAGGAAGAGAAGTTAGCCCACTTGATGGCTCTATTTGGAGCTAAGGTAGTTTGATGGCTATGCTGTGAACCTCTTTGTCTTTGAGCTAAGGTAGTCATTGCATTTTGAACCTGTGAACCTGGGAGCTGAGCTGAGAGCTGTTGCATTTTGTTGCATTTTGCTGTTTAAACTAGAGCACATGGATCTTGTGAAGTTATGTGATCACTTGTGCACCTGGGCCTTTTTGCGAAGTTATGTGATCTTGTGAACCTGGATCACTTGTGGATCATTTTTTTATTTTCTGTGAAGTTATGTGGGTCACTTGTGCACCTGGGCTTATGGATCACTTGTGGATCACTTGTGCACCTAGGCCTTTCTATTTATAGTTATGCAAAATGAGAACCTGGGCTCTAAAAAGGCCAAGGCCCAAACAAGAATTAGACCAAAAAGGATTGGGCCTAAAAAAAGAAATGACTGTAAGATTTTTTTTATAAAAGGCTGCATAACAGAAAATAAAAAGGCCAAGGCCCAAATTCGAACTAGACTAAAAAGGTTGTGGCCCAAAACAATAGTGGACTATAAAAAAATTCATCAGAAAAAGGCTCCATTCCTAGAAAATAAAAGGCCAAATTATTGGGCCAGGCCCATGCACATAAGCAAAATAAAGAGAGAAAAAATGAAACGGGCCGAATTATTGTGCTTGGCCCATGTAGACGGCTGAAATGGACCGGGCTGATTCTATTTTACGACGTTTTCATTTGGTCGTAATTCTACCACGTCAACTTGCCACGGTGGATCTGACATGGTGTGGTCGGATTGCTAGTGACCAAAATAATTGGTCATTAAATCTACGACCTTTTTTTGGTCATAAACGTCTACGACCATTTGAGAAGAAAGGTCGCTATAGTCAGTTAACGACGACCAGCTTTTGACCTTATGTTTTTGGTCACAAAAAGGTCACAAATTGAAAACAGTGACCATTCAGTGACCAATAGCGGTGGTCACAAGTTGACATATTTCTTGTAGTGTCTATGTTGATCATATCTACTATATGATTCACGTTCGACCTTTCGGTCTCCAGTGTTCCAAGGCCATGTCTGTACATGCTAGGCTCGTCAAGTTTAACCCGAGTATTCCGCACGTGCAAAACTTTCTTGCACCCGTTGTATGTGAACGTAGAGCTTATCACACCCGATCATCACATGGTGTCTTGGCAGGATGAACTGTCGCAACGGTGCATACTTAGGGAGAACACTTATACCTTGAAATTTAGTGAGGGATCATCTTATAGTGCTACCACCGTACTAAGCAAAATAAGATGCATAAAAGATAAACGTCACATGCAATCAAAATATGTGACATGATCTGGCCATCATCATCTTGTGCCTTTGATCTCCATCTCCAAAGCACCATCATGATTTCCATCTTCACCGGCTTGACACCTTGATCTCCATCGTAGCGTCATTGTCGTCTCGCCAACTACTGCTTCTACAACTATCACTAACACATAGTGATAAAGTAAAGCAATTACATGGCGATTGCAATTCATACAATAAAGCGACAACCATAAGGATCTTGCCAGTTGCCGACAACTTTTACAAAACATGATCATCTCATACAACAACATATACCACATCATGTCTTGACCATATCACATCACAACATGCCCTGCAAAAACAAGTTAGATGTCCCCTACTTTGTTTGCAAGTTCTACGTGGCTGCTACGGGGTACTAGTAAGAACCGTTCTTACGTACGCATCAAAACCACAATGGTGTTTCGTCAAGTTTGTTGTTTTTAACCTTTAACAAGGACCGGCCGTAGTCAAATTTGATTCAACTAGAGTTGGAGAAATAGACACCCGCCAACCACCTTTATGCAAAACAAATTGCATGTCTGTCGGTGGAACCGGTCTCATGAACGTGGTCATGTAAGGTTGGTCCGGGCTGCTTCATCCAACAATATCGCTGAATCAAAATAAGATGTTGGTGGTAAGCAGTATGACTATCACCGCCCACAACTCTTTGTGTTCTACTCATGCATATCATCTACGCATAGATCTGGCTCGGATGCCACTGTTGGGAAACGTAGCATGGAATTTCAAAAAAATTCCTACACTCACGCAAGATCTATCTAGGAGATCCATACAAACAAGAGGGGGAGAGTGTGTCCACATACCCTCATAGACCGAAAGCGGAAGCATTTGACAACGTGGTTGATGTAGTCAAACCTCTTTTCATTCTGACCGATCAAGCACCGAACGTACGACACCTCCGAGGTCTGCACACGTTCAGCTCGATGACGTCCCTCATACTCTTGATCCAGCAAAGTGTCAAGGGAGAGTTTCGTCAGCACGATTGCATGGTGACGGTGATGGCGAAGTGATCCGCGTAGGGCTTCGCCTAAGCACTATGACAATATGACCGAAGGTGTAAACTGTGGAGGGGGGCGCCGCACACGGCTAGGAATCAATGTTGTGTGTTCTGGCGGTGCCCTCCCACATATATATAGGTGGGAGAGGGAGAGGGGCTGCAAGGGGCGCCCCAAGTAGGAGTAATCCTACTTGAGCGCCTCCTCCAAGTCAGCCTCCCCCCTTCCATATCCATCGGAGGGGGAAGGAAACAGAGGGGGGAGGGGAAGGAAAGGGGGAGGCCGAATCCTCCCCTTTCCTTCTCCCTTCTCTTCCTTTACTTCTCCTCCTATTCAGCCTATTGGGGGCGCACCAGCCCCTTTTGGGGCTGGTCTGTCCAACTCTTGGCCCATTAGACCCATATAGCTTGCCAGGGGTTGCCCGGAACCCCTTCCGGTGACCCAATACGTACCCAGTACCGCCATAACACTTCCGGTGTCCGAATACTAAAGTCCTATATATGAATCTTTACCTCTCGACCATTTTGAGACTCTTCGTCATGTCCGTGATCTCATCTGGGACTCCGGACAACATTCAGTCACCAAAACACATAACTCATATAATACAAAATCATCATCGAATGTTAACCGTGCGGACCCTACAGGTTCGAGAAGTATGTAGACATGACCGAGATGCCTCTCTGATATAAGCAACAGCGGAACCTGGATGCTCATATTGGTTCCCACATATTCTATGAAGATCTTTATCTGTCATACCGTAATGATAACATACGTTATTCCCTTTGTCATCGGTATGTTACTTGCCCGAGATTCGATCGTCGGTATCCTCATACCTAGTTCAATCCCGTTACCGACAAGTCTCTTTACTCATTTTGTAATGCATCAACCTGCAACTAACTTATTAGTCATATTGCTTGCAAGGCTTGTTATGATGTGCATTACCAAGAGGGCCCGTAGATACCTCTTCGTTACTCGGAGTGACAAATCCTAATCTCGATCTATGCCAACCCAACAAACACCTTCGGAGATACCTATAGAGCATCTTTATAATCACCCAGTTATGTTGTGACGTTTGATAACACACAAGGTATTCCTCCGGTATTCGGGAGTTGCATAATCTCATAGTCAAAGGAATATGTATAAGTCATGAAGAAAGAAATAGCAATAAAACTTAATGAACATTATGCTAAGCTAACAGATGGGTCTTGTCCATCACATCATTCTCCTACTGATGTGATCCCGTTCATCAAATGACAAGACATGTCTATGGTTAGGAAACTTAACCATCTTTGATTAACGAGCTAGTCTAGTGGAGGCTTACTAGGGACACTATGTTTCGGTCTATGTATCCACACATGTATCAAGTTTCCGGTTAATACAATTCTAGCATGAATAATAAACATTTATCATGATATAAGGAAATGTAAATAACAACTTTATTATTGCCTCTAGGGCATATTTCCTTCGGTTTAATACTTACGAATATTCTTTGGCTCCCCTTGTGTCGAATCAATAAATTTTGGTTGAATACTCTATCCTCGAAAACTGTTGTGATCCCCTATACTTGTGGGATATCAATATCACTACTACAGGATGCTGCTAACACGACAATGCGATCAGAGACCCTTCGACGAAACTGTGTGCGATGCCATAATCGCAAACAGTGGTTTAAAAATCGTCAAAAAAGGTGCAAAACATTTGCGATGGAGGATGCATCAAACATGGTTTAAATTTTAGTTGCGTGTGCGATGCAGGGCATAAGGTTCAGCTCAATTAACTCTTTATGATGAGGAGGAACAAAAGAAACAGGCAGCTAGATGAAGGTGTTTGCGATATAAAACATACGGTTCACTCGGATGAACTGTTTGTGATTGGGTAACACAAAAGAAACGGGCAGCCAGATGAAGGTCTGTGCGATATATGGCATGCGATTCACTCGGATGAACTATTTGCGTTGAGGCAAGAGAACAGAAATAGTACAATATAACAAGATGTTTGTCATACGCCGTGAACAGGTCTATAACCAGAAATGTGTGCAAATACCGATAATAACAAAAATGGTTCCCTAGTGTGGTCCTTGTTCATCTGATCATCATCTCCTTCTTGTGCTAGCTTGATGTTCCTTCTATGCTAAGTTTCCATTAATTAATGGCCTTTTATGAACACGCCACCATTTCCCGCCATTTCCTCACCTGTTTCCCGCCACCCAGAGATATTGCGCATAGGCGGTGCGCGACGCACGGAGGCGACAAGTGCAACCTGTAGCACATCCACCTTTTCCAAGCATGCCAACCCACCAAAGCACGGCCTTTGCCATCAACCTCGTCGACGAGGAAAACGAGTAGGCGCCACGGCCCGTCGAGGCTGAGGTGCTCCCCGGCAATGCGATGGACGATGTCGTGATGCGCGTCATCGCCAGGGTTGAGCAGACCTTTGGCGCAAGGCGCTTGAGCGCCGCGGATCAAGATAGGTACGTCAGCACCGACAGGCTGCAGCTCGCCGCACAACATGATTGATGGCGCGCCGCAGAGCAAGCTAGGCGCGTCCACGCTGATAGGCTGCGGCTCGCCGCACGGCGAGACCGTTGGAGCGCTGCAGAGCGAGAGGCACATTGCACCGCACAACAAGGGAGGATCCATCGGCGCTTGCCTGCTGTTGACACAGCATCGCAGCTGGGTACACGTCCGGTCAGTACCCCCATTCCTCGCCAGGAGTGGGCAGAGGCCCTTAGTGCCATACATGCACCAGAGGCCGGCCACGCCGTACTTGCACTGGACGCCCGCTGCGTCGTTCGCATGGGTGCCGTTGTTCACCTTGTTCCAGTCCCGCTGGATGCCAACACACTGGTCCGTAGGCTCAACCGCCTCCTAGGCCCAGATGTCCACCTGGGCGCAGTAGAGGAACATGGCAGTCACATCCTCGAGCTGGTGATCTCTAATGAAATAGCCAACTTGGAGCTTGAGACCGCGCTCCAGATGTACCGCGAGCATGTCGACCGCTTGGACAAACGTCTGCACGAGTTCAGGCAAAGCCAAGAGCTACCGTAGGCAAGGGCTGCTGGTCATGGTCTCATGGACGCGTTTTATTTTGAAAAGTCATTTCGACGTGGATAGCTATGTATTCACAACAATCATAGTATTGGTTTGTTTATTGCTCTGTTTCAATGTGTGTACTCTGTTTTCCATTCTTATATGTTCTGTTTCAATGTGTGTATATATGCTTTCCATTCTGTACATGTGGATGATAACATCTAAATTCAAATTAGTATAACAAAACAGATAGAAATGGAATTCATAATATATATATATTAAATGTTCATTAGTTCATCATAGAATATATATATATATATATATATAATCATCACATATACGTGATGCGACTTAACTACTAGGTACAATATCATCACAGAATACTTAACTACTAGGAACAATACTAAATCTAATAATCCCTCCTGGGGCCAGTATTCTGGCAGCCCCTCGCTAGCCGCTCCCTGTTGCGCGGCGTCTTTTCAGGGCGGAGGTAGTACTCCGCCTCCTCCGCCTCGCAGCGCTTGATGTGCCGATCTGCCTCTAGCTGGCGGACGCGCGCGACCGATCTTGCCATTTCGTTGGGCGCCCACAGGAGCTCCTTATCGGTGGCACGCCGATACGTCTCCATCGTATCTACTTTTCCAAACACTTTTTCCCTTGTTTTGGACTCTAACTTGCATGATTTGAATGGAACTAACCCAGACTGATGTTGTTTTCATCAGAATTACCATGGTGTTATTTATGTGCAGAAACAAAAGTTCTCAGAATGACCTGAAACTTCACAGAACGTCTATTTGGAAATAATAAAAAATCCTTGCAAAAGATGAAGACCAAGGGGCCCACACCCTAGCCACGAGGGTGGGGGCGCGCCCCCTACCTCGTGGGCCCCCTGGAGCTCCTCCGACCTCAACTCCAACTCTATATATTTGGTTTCGGAGAGAAAAAATCAGAGAGAAGGATTCATCGCGTTTTACGATTTGGAGCCGCCACCAAGCCCTAAAACCTCTCGGGAGGGCTGATCTGGAGTTCGTTCGGGGCTCCGGAGAGGGGAATCCGTCGCCATCGTCATCATCAACCATCCTCCATCGCCAATTTCATGATGCTCACCGCCGTGCGTGAGTAATTCCATCGTAGGCTTGCTGGACGGTGATAGGTTGGATGAGATTTATCATGTAATCGAGTTAGTTTTGTTAGGGTTTTATCCCTAGTATCCACTATGTTCTGAGATTGATGTTGCTATGACTTTGCTATGATTAATGCTTGTCACTAGGGCCCGAGTGCCATGATTTCAGATCTGAACCTATTATGTTTTCATCAATATATGAGAGTTCTTGATCCTATCTTGCAAGTCTATAGTCACCTATTATGTGTTATGATCCGTTAACCCCGAAGTGACAATAATCGGGATACTTATCGGTGATGACCGTAGTTTGAGGAGTTCATGTATTCACTATGCGTTAATGCTTTGGTCCGGTACTCTATTAAAAGGAGGCCTTAATATCCCTTAGTTTCCGCTAGGACCCCGTTGCCACGGGAGGGTAGGACAAAAGATTTCATGCAAGTTCTTTTTGTTGGAAATATGCCCTAGAGGCAATAATAAAAGTATTATTATATTTCAATGTTCATGAGAAATGTCTTTTATTCATGCTGTAACTGTATTATCCGGAAATCGTAATACACGTGTGAATACTTAGACCACAATATGTCCCTGGTGAGCCTCTAGTTGACTAGCTCGTTGTGATCAACAGATAGTCATGGTTTCCTGACTATGGACATTGGATGTCGTTGATAACGGGATCACATCATTAGGAGAATGATGTGATGGACAAGACCCAATCCTAAGCATAGCATAAAAGATCGTGTAGTTCGTTTTGCTAGAGCTTTGCCAGTGTCAAGTATCTCTTCCTTCGACCATGAGATCGTGTAACTCCCGGATACCGTAAGAGTGCCTTGGGTGTATCAAACGTCACAACGTAACTGGGTGACTATAAAGGTGCATTACAGGTATCTCCGAAAGAAGCTGTTGGGTTGACACGGATCGAGACTGGGATTTGTCACTCCGTATGACGGAGAGGTATCTCTGGGCCCACTCGGTAATGCATCATCATTATGAGCTCAATGTGACCAAGGTGTTGGACACGGGATCATGCATTACGGTACGAGTAAAGTGACTTGCCGGTAACGAGACTGAACAAGGTATTGGGATACCGACGATCGAGTCTCGGGCAAGTAACGTACCGATTGACAAAGGGAATTGCATACAGGGTTTTGATCGAATCCGCGACATAGTGGTTCATCCGATGACAACATCGAGGAGCATGTGGGAGCCATCATGGGTATCCAGATCCCGCTGTTGGTTATTGACTGAGAGCGTCTCGGTCATGTCTGCATGTCTCCCGAACCCGTAGGGTCTACACACTTAAGGTTCGGTGACGCTAGGGTTATTAGGAAGACTAGTATGTGACTACCGAATGTTGTTCGGAGTCCCGGATGGGATCCTGGACGTCACGAGGAGATCCGGAAGGGTCCGGCGGTAAAGATTTATATATGGGAAGTTGTCAAACGGACACCGGGAAGTTTCGGGGTCATACCGGTATTGTACCGGGGCCACCGGAAGGGTTCCGGGGGTCCACCGGGAGGGGCCACCCCTCCCGGGGGGCCACATGGGCTGCGTGGGGCAGGGAGCCAGCCCCTGGTGGGCTGGCCGCACCCCCCTCCCTTGGGCCCATGCGCCTAGGGTTGAGGGGGAACCCTAGAGGGGGCGCCCCCCTTGGCTTGGGGGGCAAGCCACCCTCTCCCCTCTCCCCTAGGCCGCCGCACCCCCCCTAGATGGGTTCTAGGGGGCCGGCCCCCTTCTCCCTTTCCCCTATAAATAGAAGGGTGAGGGGAGGGCAGCCGCACCACCCTCCAAGGCGCAGCCCTCCCCTCTCCAACACCTCTCCTCCTCCGTTGTGTGCTTGGCGAAGCCCTGTCGGAGTACTGCCTCTCCACCATCACCACGCCGTCGTGCTGCCGGTGGAGCTGTCTTCCTCAACCTCTCCTTCCCCCTTGCTGGATCAAGAAGGAGGAGACGTCTCCCGTCCCGTACGTGTGTTGAACGCGGAGGTGCTGTCCGTTCAGCACTTGGTCATCGGTGATTCGAATCACGTCGAGTACGACTACATCATCACCTTGCAAGCTTCCGCACGCAATCTACAAGTGGTATGTAGATGCAAACTCTCTCCCTTGACTCGTTGCTTAGATGAACTCATAGATGGATCTTGGTGAAACCGTAGGAAGAATTTTAATTTTCTGCAACGTTCCCCAACAGTGGCATCATGAGCTAGGTCTATGCGTAGTTCTCTTTGCACGAGTAGAACACAATTTTGTTGTGGGCGTGGATTTTGTCATCTTACTTGCCTCTACTAGTCTTTTCTTGCTCAACGGTATTGTGGGATGAAGCGGCCCGGACCAACCTTACACGTACGCTTACGTGAGACCGGTTCCACCGACTGACATGCACTAGTTGCATAAGGTGGCTGGCGGGTGTCTGTCTCTCCCACTTTAGTTGGAGCGGAATCGATGAACAGGGCCCTTATGAAGGGTAAATAGAAGTTGACAAAATCACGTTGTGGTGATTCGTAGGTAAGAAAACGTTCTTGCTAGAACCCAATTGCAGCCACGTAAAAGATGCAACAACAATTAGAGGACGTCTAACTTGTTTTTGCAGCGATTGATCATGTGATGTCATATGGCCAGAAGTTGTGATGAATGATGAATTGTGATGTATGAGATCATGTTCTTTGTAATAGGATTCACGACTTGCATGTCGATGAGTATGACAACCGGCAGGAGCCATAGGAGTTGTCTTTATTTTTTTTTGTATGACCTGCGTGTCATTGAATAACGCCATGTAAACTACTATACTTTATTGCTAAACGTTAGTCATAGAAGTAGAAGTAGTCGTTGGCGTGACAACTTCATGAAGACACGATGATGGAGATCATGATGATGGAGATCATGGTGTCAAGCCGGTGACAAGATGATCATGGAGCCCCGAAGATGAAGATCAATGGAGCTATATGATATTGGCCATATCATGTCACAATTATATATAATTGCATGTGATGTTTATTATGTTTATGCATCTTGTTTACTTAGGACGACAGTAGTAAATAAGATGATCCCTTACCAAAAATTTCAAGAAGTGTTCTCCCCTAACTGTGCACCGTTGCTACAGTTCGTCGCTTCTAAGCACCACGTGATGATCGGGTGTGATGGATTCTTACGTTCACATACAACGGGTGTAAGACAGTTTTACACAGCGAAAACACTTAGGGTTAACTTGACGAGCCTAGCATGTGCAGACATGGCCTCGGAACACGGAGACCGAAAGGTCGAACACGAGTCGTATGGAAGATACGATCAACATGAGAATGTTCACCGACGATGACTAGTCCGTCTCACGTGATGATCGGACACGGGCTAGTCGACTCGGATCGTGTAACACTTAGATGACTAGAGGGATGTCTAATCTAAGTGGGAGTTCATAATTTGATTATAACTTTATTATCATGAACTTAGTCTAAAACCTTTGCAAATATGTCTTGTAGATCAATGGCCAACGCTAATGTCAACATGAACTTCAACGCGTTCCTAGAGAAAACCAAGCTGAAAGATGATGGCAGCAACTATACGGACTGGGTCCGGAACCTGAGGATCATCCTCATAGCTGCCAGGAAACAATATGTCCTAGAAGGACCGCTAGGTGACGCTCCCGTCCCAGAGAACCAAGACATTATGAATGCTTGGCAGTCTCGTGCTGATGATTACTCCCTCGTTCAGTGCGGCATGCTTTACAGCTTAGAACCGGGGCTCCAAAAGCGTTTTGAGCACCACGGAGCATATGAGATGTTCGAAGAGCTGAAACTAGTTTTTCAAGCTCATGCCCGGGTCGAGAGATATGATGTCTCCGACAAGTTCTACAGTTGTAAGATGGAGGAAAACAGTTCTGTCAGTGAGCACATCCTGAAGATGTCTGGGTTGCACAACCGTATGACCCAGCTGAACATTAACCTCCCAGATGAGGCGGTCATTGACAGAATCCTCCAGTCGCTCCCACCAAGATACAAGAGCTTTGTGATGAACTACAACATGCAGGGGGTGGAAAAGACCATTCCTGAAGTGTTCTCGATGCTGAAGTCAGCAGAGGCTGAAATCAAGAAAGAACATCAAGTGTTGATGGTCAATAAGACCACTAAGTTCAAGAAGGGCAAGGGTAAGAAGAACTTCAAGAAGGACGACAAAGATGTTGCCGCGCCTGGTAAGCCAGTTACCGGGAAGAAGTCAAAGAATGGACCCAAGCCTGAGACTGAGTGCTTTTATTGCAAGGGGAAGGGTCACTGGAAGCGGAACTGCCCCAAATACTTAGCGGATAAGAAGGCCGGCAACACCAAAGGTATATTTGATATACATGTGATTGATGTGTACCTTACCAGTACTCGTAGTAACTCCTGGGTATTTGATACCGGTGCCGTTGCTCATATTTGTAACTCACAGCAGGAGCTGCGGAATAAACGGAGACTGGCGAAGGACGAGGTGACGATGCGCGTCGGGAATGGTTCCAGAGTCGATGTGATCGCCGTCGGCACGCTGCCTCTACATTTACCTACGGGATTAGTTTTTGAACCTTAATAATTGTTATTTAGTGCCAAGTTTGAGCATGAACATTGTATCTGGATCTCGTTTAATACGAGATGGCTACTCATTTAAGTCTGAGAATAATGGTTGTTCGATTTATATGAGAGATATGTTTTATGGTCATGCTCCGATGGTCAATGGTTTATTCTTAATGAATCTCGAGCGTAATATTACACATGTTCATAGTGTAGATGCCAAAAGATTTAAAGTTGATAACGATAGTCCCACATACTTGTGGCACTGCCGCCTTGGTCACATTGGTGTCAAGTGCATGAAGAAGCTCCATGCCGATGGACTTTTAGAGTCTCTTGATTATGAATCGTTTGACACATGCGAACCACGCCTTTTGGGCAAAATGACCAAGACTCCATTCTCCGGAACAATGGAGCGAGCAACCAACTTGTTGGAAATCATACATACCGATGTGTGCGGTCCAATGAGCGTTGAGGCTCGCGGAGGGTATCGTTATGTTCTCACTCTCACAGATGACTTGAGTAGATATGGGTATGTCTACTTAATGAAACACAAGTCTGAGACCTTTGAAAAGTTCAAGGAATTTCAGAATGAGGTAGAGAATCAACGTGACCGAAAGATAAAATTCTTACGATCAGATCGTGGAGGAGAATACTTAAGTCACGAATTTGGTACACACTTAAGGAAATGTGGAATCGTTTCACAACTCATGCCGCCTGGAACACTTCAGCGAAACGGTGTGTCCGAACGTCGTAATCGCACCCTATTGGATATGGTGCGGTCTATGATGTCTCTTACCGATTTACCGCTATCATTTTGGGGATACGCTCTAGAGACAGCTACATTCACTTTAAATAGGGCACCGTCTAAATCCGTTGAGACGACACCGTATGAATTATGGTTTGGAAAGAAACCTAAGCTGTCGTTTCTAAAAGTTTGGGGATGCGATGCTTATGTCAAGAAACTTCAACCTGAAAAGCTCGAACCCAAGTCGGAAAAATGCGTATTCATAGGATACCCTAAGGAAACTGTCGGGTATACCTTCTACTTAAGATCCGAAGGCAAGATCTTTGTTGCCAAGAACGGATGCTTTCTGGAAAAAGAGTTTCTTTCGAAAGAAGTAAGTGGGAGGAAAGTAGAACTCGATGAAGTACTACCTCTTGAGCGGGAAAGTGGCGCAGCGCAGGAAACCGTTCCTGTGATGCCCACACCAACTGAAGAGGAAAACAATGATGATGATCAAGGTACTTCGGATCAAGTTACTGCTGAACTTCGTAGGTCCACAAGGAGACGTTCCGCACCAGAGTGGTACGGCAACCCTGTCCTGGAAATCATGTTGTTAGACAACAATGAACCTTCGAACTATGAAGAAGCGATGGCGGGCCCGGATTCCAACAAATGGCTTGAAGCCATGAAATCCGAGATAGAATCCATGTATGAAAACAAAGTATGGACTTTGACAGACTTGCCCGATGATCGGCGAGCGATAGAAAACAAATGGATCTTTAAGAAGAAGACGGACGCGGATGGTAATGTTACAATCTATAAGGCTCGACTTGTCGCTAAGGGTTATCGACAAGTTCAAGGGATTGACTACGACGAGACTTTCTCTCCCGTAGCGAAGCTGAAGTCCGTCCGAATCATGTTAGCAATTGCCGCATACTATGATTATGAGATATGGCAAATGGACGTCAAAACGGCATTCCTTAACGGGCATCTTAAGGAAGAACTGTATATGATACAGCCGGAAGGTTTTGTCGATCCTCGGAACGCTAACAAAGTATGCAAGCTCCAGCGATCCATTTATGGACTGGTGCAAGCATCTCGGAGTTGGAACATTCGCTTTGATGAGATGATCAAAGCGTTTGGGTTTATGCAGACTTATGGAGAAGCCTGCGTTTACAAGAAAGTGAGTGGGAGCTCTGTAGCATTTCTCATATTATATGTAGATGACATACTCTTGATGGGAAATAATATAGAATTTCTGGACAGCATTAAGGCCTACTTGAATAAGTGTTTTTCAATGAAGGACCTTGGAGAAGCTGCTTATATATTAGGCATCAAGATCTATAGAGATAGATCGAGACGCCTCATAGGTCTTTCACAAAGCACATACCTTGATAAGATTTTGAAGAGGTTCAAAATGGATCAGTCCAAGAAGGGGTTCTTGCCTATGTTACAAGGTGTAATATTGAGCTCGGCTCAGTCACCGACCACGCCAAAAGATAAAGAAGAGATGAGTGTCATCCCCTATGCTTCAGCCATAGGATCTATTATGTATGCCATGCTGTGTACCAGACCCGATGTAAACCTTGCCGTAAGTTTGGTAGCAAGATACCAAAGTAATCCCGGCAAGGAACACTGGACAGCGGTTAAGAATATCCTGAAGTACCTGAAAAGGACGAAGGACATGTTTCTCGTTTATGGAAGAGACGAAGAGCTCGTCGTAAAGGGTTACGTCGACGCTAGCTTCGACTCAGATCTGGATGACTCTAAGTCACAAACCGGATACGTGTATATGTTGAATGGTGGAGCAGTAAGCTGGTGCAGCTGCAAGCAGAGCGTCGTGGCGGGATCTACGTGTGAAGCGGAGTACATGGCAGCCTCGGAGGCAGTGCATGAAGCGATTTGGGTGAAGGAGTTCATCACCGACCTAGGAGTCATACCCAATGGGTCGGGGCCGATCAAACTCTTCTGTGACAACACTGGAGCTATTGCCCTCGCCAAGGAGCCCAGGTTTCACAAGAAGACCAGGCACATCAAGCGTCGTTTCAACTCCATCCGTGAAAATGTTCAAGATGGAGACATAGAGATTTGCAAAGTGCACACGGATCTGAATGTCGCAGATCCGCTGACTAAACCTCTCTCGCGTGCAAAACATGATCAACACCGGAACTCTATGGGTGTTCGATTCATCACAATGTAACTAGATTGGTGACTCTAGTGCAAGTGGCAGACTGTTGGAAATATGCCCTAGAGGCAATAATAAAAGTATTATTATATTTCAATGTTCATGATAAATGTCTTTTATTCATGCTATAACTGTATTATCCGGAAATCGTAATACACATGTGAATACTTAGACCACAATATGTCCCTGGTGAGCCTCTAGTTGACTAGCTCGTTGTGATCAACAGATAGTCATGGTTTCCTGACTATGGACATTGGATGTCGTTGATAACGGGATCACATCATTAGGAGAATGATGTGATGGACAAGACCCAATCCTAAGCATAGCATAAAAGATCGTGTAGTTCGTTTTGCTAGAGCTTTGCCAGTGTCAAGTATCTCTTCCTTCGACCATGAGATCGTGTAACTCCCGGATACCGTAAGAGTGCCTTGGGTGTATCAAACGTCACAACGTAACTGGGTGACTATAAAGGTGCATTACAGGTATCTCCGAAAGTAGCTGTTGGGTTGACACGGATCGAGACTAGGATTTGTCACTCCGTATGACGGAGAGGTATCTCTGGGCCCACTCGGTAATGCATCATCATTATGAGCTCAATGTGACCAAGGTGTTGGACACGGGATCATGCATTACGGTACGAGTAAAGTGACTTGCCGGTAACGAGACTGAACAAGGTATTGGGATACCGACGATCGAGTCTCGGGCAAGTAACGTACCGATTGACAAAGGGAATTGCATACAGGGTTTTGATCGAATCCTCGACATAGTGGTTCATCCGATGACAACATCGAGGAGCATGTGGGAGCCATCATGGGTATCCAGATCCCGCTGTTGGTTATTGACTGAGAGCGTCTCGGTCATGTCTGCATGTCTCCCGAACCCGTAGGGTCTACACACTTAAGGTTCGGTGACGCTAGGGTTATTAGGAAGACTAGTATGTGACTACCGAATGTTGTTCGGAGTCCCGGATGGGATCCTAGACGTCACGGGGAGATCCGGAAGGGTCCGGAGGTAAAGATTTATATATGGGAAGTTGTCAAACGGACACCGGGAAGTTTCGGGGTCATACCGGTATTGTACCGGGGCCACCGGAAGGGTTCTGGGGGTCCACCGGGAGGGGCCACCCCTCCCGGGGGGCCACATGGGCTGCATGGGGCAGGGAGCCAGCCCCTGGTGGGCTGGCCGCACCCCCCTCCCTTGGGCCCATGTGCCTAGGGTTGAGGGGGAACCCTAGAGGGGGCGCCCCCCTTGGCTTGGGGGGCAAGCCACCCTCTCCCCTCTCCCCTAGGCCGCCGCACCCCCTCTAGATGGGTTCTAGGGGGCCCTTCCCCCTATAAATAGAAGGGTGAGGGGAGGGCAGCCGCACCACCCTCCAAGGCGCAGCCCTCCCCTCCCCAACACCTCTCCTCCTCCGTTGTGTGCTTGGCGAAGCCCTGTCGGAGTACTGCCTCTCCACCATCACCACGCCGTCGTGCTGCCGGTGGAGTTGTCTTCCTCAACCTCTCCTTCCCCCTTGCTGGATCAAGAAGGAGGAGACGTCTCCCGTCCCGTACGTGTGTTGAACGCGGAGGTGCTGTCCGTTCAGCACTTGGTCATCGGTGATTCGAATCACGTCGAATACGACTACATCATCACCTTGCAAGCTTCCGCACGCAATCTACAAGTGGTATGTAGATGCAAACTCTCTCCCTTGACTCGTTGCTTAGATGAACTCATAGATGGATCTTGGTGAAACCGTAGGAAAAATTTTAATTTTCTGCAACGTTCCCCAACACTTTTCCATAAGCACGTATGACTATATTCAGAATATATGCCTACATTACATTGATGAATTGGAGCTAGTTCTGTGTCACCCTAGGTTATGACTGCTACATGATGAACCGCATCCGGCATAATTCTCTATCACCGATCCATTGCCTACGAGCTTTCCACATATTGTTCTCCGCTTATTTACTTTTCCGTTGCTATTGCTATCATCACTACAGAATACCAAAATCATTACTTTTGCCATCATTACATTTTGCTACCGTTACCACTACTATCATATTACTTTGCTACTAAATACTTTGCTGCAAATATTAAGTTTCCAGGTGTGGTTTAATTGACAACTCAGCTGCTAATACTTGAGAATATTCTTTGGCTCCCCTTGTGTCGAATCAATAAATTTGGGTTGAATACTCTACCCTCGAAAATTGTTGCGATCCCCTATACTTGTGGGTTATCAAGACTATTTTCTGGCGCCATTGCCGGGGAGCATAGCTCTATTCTTTGAGTCACTTGGGATTTATATCTGTTTATCATTATGAAGAACTTGAGAGATCCAAAAACCAAGATTTATCCCTCAACTACAAGGGGAGGTAAGGAACTGCCATCTAGCTGTGCACTTGATTCACCTTCTGTTTTGAGTAAGCTTGCGACACCTAAACCTGCTTTTGCTATTCGTTCTGATATGTCGCATGTTATGGATGATGCCACTTCTGCTATGCATGATACTTATGATGAAACTACTTCTATGCTTGATACTACTGTGCCACTTGGTGAATTTCTTGATGAACAACTTGCTAGGGTTAGAGAGAATGAAAATATTGAATCTGATAATATTGATGAAAGTGATGATGAAGACTCTCCCTCTAATGAATATGAATCACCTATTATTCCTGAGGGTTATGTTTTTGAAAAAGAAGCCGCTCTAGCTATTTTAGCTTGCAAAAATAGATACGAGCTCAAGAGGTTATAAGCTAAATGGAAGCAGTAGTCTCTTAATGCTAGAATGAAACCTGACCCTGCTTTTGCTACTTCACCTATCTGTGTTGCTGATAAGGATTATGAATTCTCTGTTGATCCTGATATAATTACTTTGGTTGAATCTGATCCTTTTCATGGCTATGAATCTGAAACTATTGTGGCACATCTTACTAAATTAAATTATATAGCCACCCTGTTCACTAATGATGAGAGAACTCGCTACTTTTATATCCTTAAAATATTTCTGTTCTCATTAAAGGGTGATGCTAACATATGGTTTAATTCTCTTGATCCTGGTTGTGTGCGTAGTCCCCAGGATATGATTTATTACTTCTTTGCTAAATATTTCCCTGCTCAGAAGAAACAAGCTGCTTTGAGGGATATATATAATTTTGTGCAAATTGAAGAAGAGAGTCTCCCACAAGCTTGGGGGAGGCTTCTCCAATTACTTAATGCTTTGCCTGATCATCCTCTTAAGAAAAATGAAATACTTGATATCTTTTATAATGGACTAACCGATGCTTCTAGAGATTACCTAGATAGTTGTGATGGTTCTGTTTTCAAGGAAAGAACACCGGATGAAGCTGAAATTCTATTGAATAATATGTTGACAAATGAAAATAATTGGACACTTCCTGAGCCACTTCCTGAGCTAGCTCCTGAGCCTATTCCTAAACCCATTATGAAGAAAAGGGGTTGAGGGAGTCCTGGATTAGGGGGTCTCCGGACAGCCGGACTATATCCTTTGGCCGGACTGTTGGATTATGAAGATACAAGATTGAAGACTTCGTCCCGTGTCCGGATAGGACTCTCCTTGGCGTGGAAGGCAAGCTTGCAATACTTATAACCCACAAGTATAGGAGTTCACAACAGTTTTCGAGGGTAGAGTATTCAACCCAAATTTATTGGTTCGACACAAGGGGAGCCAAAGAATATTCTCAAGTATTAGCAGCTAAGTTGTCAATTCAACCACACCTAGAAACTTAATATCTGCAGCAAAGTATTTAGTAGCAAAGTAATATGGAAGTAGTGGTAACGGTAGCAAAAGGTAAATATAGTAAAAGTAGTGTTTTTGGTATTTTGTAATTATAATAGCAATAGCAACGGAAAAGTAAATAAGCGAAGAACAATATATGGAAAGCTCGTAAGCAATGGATCGGTGATGGAGAATTATGCCGGATGCGGTTTGTCATGTAACAATCATAACATAGGGTGACACGGAAATAGCTCCAATTCATCAATGTATTGTAGGCATGTTTACCGAATATAGTCATACGTGCTTATGGAAAAGAACTTGCATGACATCCTTTGTCCTACCCTCCCGTGGCAGCGGGGTCCTAATGGAAACTAAGGGATATTAAGGCCTCCTTTTAATAGAGTACCAGAACAAAGCATTAGCACATAGTGAATACGTGAACTCCTCAAACTATGGTCATCACCAGTAAGTATCTCGATTATTGTCACTTTGGGGTTAACGGATCATAACACATAATGGGTGGCTATAGACTTGCAAGATAGGATCAAGAACTCTCATATATTGATGAAAACATAATAGGTTCAGATCTGAAATCATGGCAGTCGGGCCCTAGTGACAAGCATTAAGCATAGCAAAGTCATAGCAACATCAATCTCAGAACATAGTGGATACTAGGAATCAAACCCTAACAAAACTAACTCGATTACATGATAGATCTCATCCAACCCATCACCGTCCAGCAAGCCTACGATGGAATTACTCACGCACGGCGGTGAGCATCATGAAATTGGTGATGGAGGATGGTTGATGATGACGATGGCGACGGATTCCCCTCTCCAGAGCCCTGAACGGACTCCAAATCAGCCCTCCCGAGAGGTTTTAGGGCTTGGCAGCGTGTAGCGACCTGACCTTAAACGGTCAAGTCTTTGTGCTTCAGTGTCATCCCTGGATCGGTAATGCTGACACACACAGTACTCGAGGATTTATAACAGAGTAGCAATCACACACTTATTACATTGAATGTCTCCAAAGAGAACTTATTACAGTTAATATGGCTTAAGGCCATCTAATACGATAACAGCGGAAGGCTTGGAAGATAAAGTGAGTCCATCAACTCCAACGGCATAGCTGAGCTACACGGCAATGATCTAACGAACCTTACTCCTCGTCTGAAAAGTCTGCAACATAATACGTTGCAGCCCGAAAACGGGTCAGCACATGGAATATGCTAGCAAAATAACACAGTAGAGCAAGAATAGAATAATGCTATCAGTACATGCATATTTGGCTGGTGGAAAGCTCTATGGTTATAGTTTTGGCGAAAAGCCAATTTTTCCCTACAACAAAGGAATAGGTTTTATTTTAACAATCATGGTAGTTGAAACATCATTGAGAAGGTTCCTTCAACTCAATCCCAATTAATGTAATTATCAACCCAACAATATTAATTTAGAGTGATGAGATACATAAGATACTCCAAGTACTAGATACTCAAGATTTGTCCGTACCCGGGGACAGGGCTAACCATGATTAGTTTATACACTCTGCAGAGGTTTGCGCACTTTTCCCCACAAAACTCGATCTCCTTCGTTGGATTTCTCGCACTACATGGTGTTTGAGAAACGAATGACCAAGACACAGTTTTTCAGAAACATTAACTCTCTACTCCGGGTAGACCATACCAAACCTACAATCCCACTACCTGCTGATCCACCTCTTCAAGAGCTTCACGTAACTTACTCAACTATGCTAGAGCCCATAATAGCTTGTGGCTGCACACGGAAGTTTCTATCATGAATAATCTCAGTTCCCTTTGAGTCTGGGTGGTGGTCCATAGGAAGATCACACGGGCACTCCGGGATTTCCAAAAATACAGGCAACACTGGGTACTCCAGGTACCTCAATCCACCCAGATGTGTATTTAAGTTGCCACCTTAAGTTGAACCATTGATTAACAATCTCACATCTGTCATGGATTTCACTCACCCAAACCACGTCTACAAGCATAGCATAGCAATATAAGCAACGCGTAGAAGTAACTCCCAAGGGTTTGAATATAACAGGGTAATAGGTTCTACCTCATCAACTACTTCCCAACCCACATGTTAATGACATCCTAACCATGCAATGTTTGAGGGTTGGAACTAATGCATAAAAACTGGGTGATAAAGGGGTATGATCAAAGTGTTACTTGCCTTGCTGACGATCCGCAAAACCTAGAGACTCCAAATAACACACTTCACACTCCGGGAATTCTATCGCAAACAAACAATAGCATACATAAGCAATCAAGCTAAGAAACACGGGTCAAACTCAAAAAGGATCTAACCAGAAAATTCAACTCAAGAACTCCGGTTTGCAAAAAGAATCAAATCGAACGGAGCAATGAAACTCAAACGGCGAAAGAAACAAGATCCGTTTACTAATCTGGACCTAGGTCAAATTTTACAGTAGCAAAAACTTGTGCAAGTTGGTTAAGCAGAAAGAGGGTCTCGAGACGAAGATCTAGGAGCTTGAATCACCCGATTCCGACTAACGAGCAAAAAGATAAACTAGAACGAAAATCGGACCAGAAATCGCAATCAGAAATAATCGCGGATTAATCCGATAAAAGAAAACTGACGAACAGGCTAACAAACAAGCGTTCGTTGTGTGTAACTAACGAGCGAAAACCGTTTGTTAAAACGAACGTACGGACGAACGTCCGCTAAAAAGAAAAACCGGGAAAAACCGACGAACCGAAGAAAAAAATGAACTAGGGTTTTCTTTTAAAAAAACCAGATCGATTTTCTTTTAAAAAAACCAGTGGCTACCTCGTCGGTCCGGCGAGATGCGGCAGCGACGGAACGGCGAGGCACGGCAGCGGCGCGGCAGCGGCTGTTGGTTGGCGCGGCGAGGCGGCACGGCAGCGGCGAGGCGGCGCGG
>NC_057800.1:164620689-164628781 GCF_018294505.1 Triticum aestivum | reverse complement strand
GTGGTGGTGTAGGGGGCGGGGTGGGTACATAACTGGGGGTGGTGCCTTGGGGGAGGGGGCAAGGCGGCGGCGGAGGAGTCCGGCTCGGACTCGTGTCCGAGTCGGCGGCGCGGTCTCCGCATGGGAGACGGCGGCGGGTGAGGTAGGCCAGCGTCTAGGCTTCGGCCCAGCTAGGCCTTGGTGCGTTTTTTTATAATAATTCTGCCGAAACTCAGAAAAATCCTAGAAAATAAAATAAAATTCTAAAAATGCCAAAGCAAATTTTCTCCGTCTAAATAAAATATTTAGAACGAGATGAACATTTTCTTGGCCCTAAAATGCAATTTTGAAAACATGCAATTTTCCTAATGCAAACAAAATTACAATAAAAGCAAAATAAAAGCAAAATTTGATTCTAATATTTTTCCTCCAATATTTCATTTATTTTGGGGAAGTCATATTATCTCCTCTCATATAGTTTAATATGAAATATTTTAGGAGAGAAAAATAATTAAAACCAAAATCCTCGTTTTCAAAGTTTGATAAAATCAAATTTGAAAACCGGGGAAATCCCCAACTCTCTCCGAGGGTCCTTGAGTTGCTTAGGATTTCGAGGATCATGAGACAAAATGCCGTAAAATATGATATGCAAGAATGATCTATGTATAACATTCCAAATTGAAAATTTGGGATGTTACAAACCTACCCCCCTTAAGATGAATCTAGCCCTCGAGATTCGAGTTGGCTAGAAAATAGGTGTGGGTGGTCTTTGCAAAGATCATCCTCTCATTCCCACGTGGCTTCGTCCTCGGTATGGTGGCTCCACTGAACCTTGCAAAACTTGATGACCTTGCCGCGGATGACTCGACTAGCAAACTCCAAAATCATGACTAGCTTCTCCTCATAAGTCAAGTCATTGTCCAACTGAATCGCCTCCAAGGGTACGGTATCTCTTAGTGGTATGTGGGCCATCTAAGCATGGCACTTATACAACTTGGAAACATGAAACACATCATGAACTCCTAACAGTCCTTCAGGTAACTCCAACTCGTAGGCAACTTCTCCCATCCATTCCAAAACACGATATGGTCCTACAAATCTCGGGGCTAACTTTCCCTTAACCTCAAAACGTTTCACTCCTCACAAAGGCGATACTCGCAGATATGCTCGGCCTCCAATTTCATAGGTTACCTCCTTGCATTTTGAATTTGCATAACTCTTCTGCCTGGACTGAGCTATCTTCAGTCTATCCCGAATTAGTTTAACCTTCTCCTCAGACTCTTTGATCAAGTCTGGTCCAAACAACTGTCGGTCTCCAACTTCATCCCACATCAATGGTGTTCTGCACCTTCATCCATACAGGGCTTCAAACGGTGCCATCTTTAAACTGGCTTGGTAACTATTGTTGTATGAGAACTCTGTGTAAGGTAGATTGTCATCCCAACAGATCCATAATCTAGCACACAGGCTCTCAACATGTCCTCCAGAATCTGATTGACTCTCTCGGTGTGTCCATCCGTCTATGGGTGAAATGTTGTACTGAACTCCAATCTTGTTCCCAAAGTCTAGTGCAGCTGATGCCAAAACTTTGAAGTAAAATGTGTTCCTCTATCTGATACGATGGTCCTCGGAACTCCATGCAGACATACAATCCTGGTCATATATATCTTGGCCAACTTTGCAGTGGCATAAGTTGTTTTCACTGGGATAAAGTGTGCCACTTTGGTCAAACGGTCAACTACTACCCATATAGAATCATATCCTGATTTGGTCCTGGGTAATCCGGTGATAAAATCCGTGCCAAGTTTATCCCACTTCCATTCGGGTATCAGCATAGGCTGTAACAATCCTGCTGGCTTTTGATGCTCTGCCTTCACTCTCTGATACATCATGTACGGCCACATACTCGGCGATATCCTTCTTCATCCCTGTCCACCAGAAACGTTCCTTCAAATCCAAATACATCTTGGTGTTTCCGGGGTGTATCGAGTATGGTGAGTCATGTGCCTCCTGAAGTATTAACTTCCTGATCTCTGTGTTATTGGGCACATAAACACGGTCCTCAAACCACAAGGTGTCGTGCTCATCCTCACGAAAACCTTTGGCCTTTCATTCGCTCATTTTCTCCTTTATCTCGGCAATCTCTTTGTCATCCTTCTGAGCTTCTCGAATTTTTCCAACAATGTAGACTGCACCTCCATTGTTGCAACAAAACCTCTAGGAACAATCTCCAATCGAAGTTCCCGGAGATCCTCTGCTAACTCCTTCGGCAATCCCGTGCTTATTAGGGTATTAGCATAGCTCTTCTGGCTCAAAGCGTCGGCTACAACATTGGCCTTTCCTGGATGATAGTGCAACTTCATGTCATGATCCTTTATAAGCTCCAACCATCTCCTCTGCCTAAGGTTCAGCTCCTTCTGGGTGAAAATATACTTCAAACTCTTATGATCCGTGTACACATCGCAATGGTTTCCAATAAGGTAATGTCTCCAAGTCTTCAATGCATCCACTACGGCTGCTAACTCTAGATCATGCGTGGCATAATTCAACTCGTGTGGTTTTAGTTATCGTGAGGCATACGAAACAACTCTTCCGTCCTGCATAAGCACACTTCCAAGTCCTAGGTGAGAGGCGTCACAATACACTTGACAATCCTTACATATATCTGGCAGTGTCAGCACTGGGGCTCTAGTAAAATGTTTCTTCAGCTCCTGGAAACTTGCCTCGCAATCTTCCGTCCATTTAAACTTGGTATCCTTCTTCAATAATTCCATCATGGGCTTTGCAGTCTTTGAAAAATTCTCCATGAATCTACGGTAGTATCCTACGAGTCCAAGAAAACTGCGGATCTCGCTAACTGAAGTGGGTGCCAACCATTCAGTGACTGACTGAACCTCGGTGGGGTCTACTGCTATACCTTCTCCTGATATAACATGTCCAAGGAATCCGACTTCCTTCAACCAAAACTCGCATTTGCTGAACTTGGCATATAACTGATGTTCCCTGAGTTTCTTGAGAACTAAACGCAAATGCTCCTTGTGTTCCTCTTCATTCTTCGAATATAGCATTATATCATCAATGAACACCACAACAAACTTATCCAAACATTCCATGAACACCTTGTTCATCATGCTCATGAAATAGACATGACTGTATATTCGTATAGCTCGTATCGTGTGGCGAAGGCTGTCTTTGGTATATCCTTCTCTAGTATCTTCAACTGATGATATCCTGATCGCAGATTGATCTTTGAAAACACCTTAGCTCCTTGCAGCTGGTCAAACAGATCGTTGATCATCGGCAATGGGTACTTGTTCTTAATCATCACTTCATTCAATGCCCGATAATCAACAACCGTTCTTAGGGATTTATCCTTCTTTTCAACCAAAAGCACTGGGGCTCCCCATGGTGATGAACTCCGTCGAATGTAACCTTTCTCCAATAACTCCTTGATATGTTTCTTAATCTCCTCCAGATCATTCGCGGGCATCCTATAGGGTCTCTTGGATATTGGCCCTGTGCCTGGCAATAGTTCTATCAAAAACTCAATATCTCGATCCGGTGGCATGCCGGGTAACTCCTCTGGGAAACATCCGGGTAATCCTTTACTACAAGCACTTCTTCCTGAACAACTCCAGTGAGGGTATTTACTTGGCTACTTCATGGCGCATGCCTAGATATATACTTGATCCTTTTTCCCTATGGGGTGGTGAGACACATTGACTTACTAACACAGTCAATGCTTCCTCCGTACTTTGACATCCAACCCATTCCTAATATCACATCCAATCCTTGTGACTCCAAGATAATTAGGTCGGATGGAAAAACGTGACTACCAATGGTTAAGGGTATTTGGTCGCACCATCGACTAGCCATATACTCTGCTCCAGGTGAACTTACTAACAGAGGGGTCCTAAGGGTTTGGGTCAGTAGTTTTAACTTATCCACGATTCCCTTGATATGTATGAATGCGATGCACCAGTATCAAAAAGAACAAGAGCGGTAAATGACTTAACCAAAAACTTACCTATAACCGCATCTGGCTGCTCTTCAACCTCCTCCATGTTAACGTGGTTCACTTGTCCTTTGTTGAATGGATTGGGCTTCTTCCTAGCACTCCCGTTTCCGTTTCCATTCTTCCCTTCAGGGCACTCTGTGGCATAGTGTCCAGTCTTCCCGCACTTGAAACAAGTAACATGGCTTAGGTCCCTCTTGGTGGGTGTGGCTAGATTTGGGCGGTTCTGATTGTTGCTTGCTCCATTCCCATTCCTAGGGACAATATGATTATGGTTACTCCCTCCATTATGGGTGTGGCCTCCATGGTTATGAACAAGTCCTCCCGAGTTCGGGGTTAGGCGAGGCTTCTGCTGAGCTCTGAGTTATACCTCCCTTGTCCATACTTCCTCTTACGGCTCTCAATCTGCTGTTGCTTACCTTCAATCATAAGAGCCTTATCTACCAACTCCTGGTAGTTGGTGAAGGTTGCCACCATCAACTGCATACTCATCTCATCATTCAGCCCTTCCAAAACTTCTCCTGCTTTGCGTCATCTGTGGCCACATCATCAGGGGCATAGCGAGATAACTTGCTAAACTCATCTGCGTACTGAGCCACAGTATAGTTCCCCTGGCGTAAGTTGTGAAACTCACGCTTCTTCAAATTCATGGCTCCAGTTGAGACATGTGCTGTACAGAAGGCCTGCTGAAATTTGTCCCATGTCACCGTGGCTATAGGGTAGGTGACACTGTAATTCTCCCACCATGATGCTGCTGGTCCATCCAACTGATGTGTGGCAAAACACACCTTCTCAGCATTAGTACATCCTGCAGTGGTTAACTCCCTTCTAATCCTGCGGAGCCAATCATCTGCTACTATAGGCTTGGTGCTACTGGAAAACACCGGCGGCTGCAACCTCAGAAAACGAGCTAAGTTTTCCACTGGTGGTGGTGGTGGTGGATTGTTGTTGTTGTTGTTGTTGTTGTTGTTGTTGTTTTTGTTGTTGTTGTTGTTGTTGCCTTGGTTCTGAACTAACAACTGCATCAGGGTATTCTGCTGCTGAATCAACTGAGTGAGCTCCGGTGGAAATGCAAATCCGGGGTCACGTCTCAGAGGCATCTGATGGGTTTAGAGGGGAGATATTAGAATAGAATGAGGTCTAATGAGAAAGCACTACCCATATGCATATGAGACAAACACAAACATTTCACTCAATCAATCAAGCAAGGCACACAATCGGTCTAACTGTCGTAAAAGTGCTTGGACTATACTATTTACATGGTGGGGTACTACTACTGATGTGGTGGTCTACTAAAATATTCCTCGGTTGTAGAATCCATGATATCTGCTCCAGCTTCGTCTTCAAAGTCATCATCGCTCAGGTCCGAGTCGGTGCCATCGATGATGATGTAGTCTTTCGGGCGAATCTCCTTGGGTTCTTCATCTTCTTCTAGTGGTGTGGGGTCTCCCATGAATATTCTGATCTTCTTAATCAGGTCATCATTCTTCTCCACTAGTATGGTGATTTCCTCTTCATAATCTTCACGTGTAGCCTTGAGTTCTTCCTCCAGTTCCTCGATCCTAGTCATTGCCTTCGTCAGATCTATCATGCCTGCGCACATCTGATTCTCCTGTCGTCGAATGTGTTGGTTTAGTTCCTGGATGAAAGCTGCAATTGATCTATCCTTCCTGGTGCTGATCATCTCCCATTGCTCATCTCGGTGCCCACATATCTGGTAGATAGTGTATTTAAGCTCCTTTTGATAAACTTCTCCAATGCGTCCCATGGTGATGTGAGCTGCCATACTCTTTCCTAGACTCTAGGTTGGTGCATCGAAGGAAAACTCTATGGGTTTAGTGACTGGTGTGAAGGTCCTTCCTGGAACTTGAACTTGAATCATCCATTGCTCCTCTCCTGGTAAAGTGGCGTTGTAAGTCCCGGTGAAGCTTGGTATTCCTATGTTCAGGTACCTAGTGACTTCCTTCAGGTGTCGTCCAAAAGGTGATTCTTCTTCCGGTTGTGCAAACGTGTTCCTTACATCCGCCATCCTAAAGAGTAGAAAATGGAGAGGAGTCAGAAATGAGAAGATAAATAGTGATCTATGGCTATAGCTTAGTGGTCGTGTCCTACACTCAGCGTGTGCTCTGATACCATCTTGTAGCGACCCGACCTCAAACGGTCAAGTCTCTGTGCTTCAGTGTCATCCCTGGATCGGTAATGCTGACACACACAGTACTCGAAGATTTATAACAGAGTAGCAATCACACACTTATTACATCGAATGTCTCCAAAGAGAACTTATCACAGTAAATATGGCTTAAGGCCATCTAATATGATAACAGCAGAAGGTAAAGTGAGTCCATCAATTCCAACGGCATAGCTGGGCTGCACGGCAATGACCTAACGAGCGTTACTCCACATTTGAAAAGTCTGCAACATAATACGTTGCAGCCCGAAAACGGGTCAGCACATGGAATATGCTGGCAAATTAACACCGTAGAGCAAGAACATAATAATGCTATCACTACATGCATATTTGGCTGGTGGAAAGCTCTATGGTTATAGTTTTTTACGAAAAGCCAATTTTTTCCTACAACAAAGGAATAGATTTTATTTTAACTATCATGGTAGTTGAAACATCATTGAGAAGGTTCCTCCAACTCAATTCCAATTAAAGTAATTATCAACCCAACAATATTAATTTAGAGTGATGAGATACACAAGATACTCCAAGTACTAGATACTCAAGATTTGTCCGTAACCGGGGACACGGCTAACCATGATTAGTTTATACACTATGCAGAGGTTTGCACACTTTTCCCCACAAGACTCGATATCCTTCGTTGGATTTCTTTCACTACATGGTGTTTGAGAAACGAATGACCGAGACACATCTTTCAGAAACATTAACTCTCTACTCCGGGCAGACCATACCAAACCTACAATCCCACTACCTACTGATCCACCTCTTCAAGAGCTTCACGTAACTTACTCAACTATGCTAGAGCCCATAATATCTTGTGGTTGCACACGGAAGTTTCTAGCATGAATAATCTCAGTTCCCTTTGAGCCAGGGTGGCGGTCCATAGGAAGATCACACGGGTACTCCGAGATTTCCAAAAATACAGGCAACACTGGGTACTCCAGGTGCCTCAATCCACCCAGATGTGTATTTAAGTTGCCACCTTAAGTTGAACCATTAATTAACAATCTCACATATGTCATGGATTTCACTCACCCAAACCACGTCTACGAGCATAGCATAGAAATATAAGCAACGCGTAGAAGTAACTCCCAAGGGTTTGAATATAACAGGATAATAGGTTCTGCCTCATCAACTACTTCCCAACCCACATGTTAATGACATCCTAACCATGCAATGTTTGAGGGTTGGAACTAATGCATAAAAACTGGGTGATAAAGGGGTATGATCAAAGTGTTACTTGCCTTGCTGACGATCCGCAAAGCCTAGAGACTCCAAATAACACGCTTCGCACTCCGGGAATTCTATCGCAAACAAACAATAGCATACATAAGCAATCAAGCTAAGAAACACGGGTAAAACTCAAAAAGGATCTAACCAGAAAGTTCAACTCAAGAACTCTGGTTTTCAAAAAGAATCAAATCGAACGGAGCAACGAAACTCAAACGGCGAAAGAAACAAGATCTGTTTACTAATCTGGATCTAGGTCAAATTTTACAGTAGCAAAAACTTGTGCAAGTTGGTTAAGCGAAAAGAGGGTCTCGAGACAAAGATCTAGGCGCTTGAATCACCTGATTCCGACTAACGAGCGAAAAGATAAACTAGAACGAAAATCGGATCAGAAATCGCGATCAGAAATAATTGCGGATTAATCCGATAAAAGAAAACTGACGAACAGGCTAACGAACGAGAATTCATTGTCTGTAACTAACGAGCGAAAACCGTTTGTTAAACGAACGTATGGACGAATGTCCGCTAAAAGGAAAAACCGGGAAAAACCGGCGAACCGAAGAAAAAAAACGAACTAGGGTTTTCTAAAAAAACGGATCGGTTTTCTTTTTAAAAAAACGGCGGCTACCTCGTCGGTCCGGCAAGACGCGGCGGCGACGGCAGGGCGAGGCGCGGCAGCGGCG
>NC_057800.1:164610914-164620139 GCF_018294505.1 Triticum aestivum | reverse complement strand
GGCGGCATGGCGCGGGCGGGGCTGCAAGCGGCGGGTGGTGGTGGCGGTGGTGGCGGGGGCAGGGTGGGTATATAAGGGGGGGGTGCCTTGGGGGAGGGGGCAAGGCGGCGGCGGAGGAGTCCGGCTCGGACTCGTGTCCGAGTCGGCGATGGTGGCGGCGCGGTCTCCGCGCGGGAGACTGCGGCGGGGGAGGTGGGCCCGTGGCTGGGCTTCGGCCCAGCTACGCCTTGGCGCGTTTTCTTAAAATAATTCTGCCGAAACTCAGAAAAATCCTAGAAAATAAAATTAAATTCTAAAAATTCGAAAACAATTTTTCTCCGTCTAAATAAAATATTTAGAACGAGATGAATATTTTCTTGGCCCTAAAATGCAATTTTGAAAACGTGCAATTTTTCTAATGCAAACAAAATTGTAATAAAATCCATATAAACCCAAAAATTGATTCTAATATTTTTCCTCCAATATTTCATTTATTTTGGAGAAGTCATATTATCTCCTCTCATATATTTTAATATGAAATATTTTCGGAGAGGAAAATAATTAAAACCAAAATCCTCGTTTTCAAAGTTTGATAAAATCAAATTTGAAAACCGGGGAAATCCCCAACTCTCTCTGAGGGTCCTTGAGTTGCTTAGGATTTCGAGGATCACGAGATGAAATGCCATAAAATAAGATATGCAAGAATGATCTATGTATAACATTCCAAATTGAAATAAAACGCGATGAATCCTTCTTTCTGATTTTTTCCTCCCCGAAACCAAATATATAGAGTTGGAGTTGAGGTCGAAGGAGCTCTAGGGGGCCCACGAGGTAGGGGGCACACCCTAGGGGGGCAGGCGCGCCCCCACCCTCGTGGACAGGTGGTGGGCCCCCTGGTCTTCATCTTTTGCAAGGATTTTTTATTATTTCCGAAACGATGTTCCGTGAATTTTCAGGTCATTCCGAGAACTTCTGTTTCTGCACATAAATAACACCATGGTAATTCTGCTGAAAACAACGTCAGTCCGGGATAGTGCCATTCAAATCATGCAAGTTAGAGTCCAAAACAAGGGCAAAAGTGTTTGGAAAAGTAGATACGACAGAGACGTATCAACTCCCCCAAGCTTAAACCTTTGCTTGTCCTCAAGCAATTCAGTTGATAAACTGAAAGTGATAAAGAAAAAAATTACAAACCTGGTTTGCTCTTGTTGTTGTAAATATGTAAAGCTAGCATTCAAGTTTTCAGCAAACATTATGAACTAACCATATTCACAATAATGCATAGGTCTCATGTTTACTCATATCAATGGCATAATCAACTAGCGAGCAATAATAATAAATATCGGATGACAACACTTTCTCAAAACAATCATAATATGATATAACAAGATGGTATCTCACTAGCCCTTTCTGAGACCGCAAAACATAAATGGAGAGCACCTTTAAAGATCAAGGACTGACTAGACATTGTAATTCATGGTAAAAGATATCCAGTCAAGTCATACTCAATGTAAACTAACAGTAATGAATGCAAATGACGGCGGTGCTCTCCAACTGGTGCTTTTTAATAAGAAGATGATGACTCAACATGAAAGTAAATAGATAGGCCCTTTGCAGAGGGAAGCAGGGATTTGTAGAGGTGCTAGAGCTCGGTTTTGAAATAGAGGTGAATAATATTTTGAGTCGTATACTTTCATTATTTTCAACATAACAACCAAGAGACGGTAATATCTTCCATGCTACACACATTATAGGCGGTTCCCAAATAGAATGGTAAAGTTTATACTCCCCCTCCACCAACAAGCATCAATCCATGGCTTGCTCGAAACAACGAGTGCCTCCAACTAACAAGAGTCCCAGGGGGAGTTCTGTTTGTAATTATTTTGATTTGATTTGCATAAAGCATGGGACTGGGCATCCCGGTGACCAGCCACTTTCTTGTGAGTGAGGAGCGGAGTCCACTCCTCTTGAGAATAACCCGCCTAACATGGAAGATACAGATAGCCCTAGTTGATACATGAGCTATTTGAGGATACAAAACATGATATTTATTTGAAGGTTTAGAGTTTGGCACATACAAATTTACTTGGAACGGCAGGTAGATACCGTATATAGGTAGGTAAATGGTGGACTCATATGGAATAACTTTGGGGTTTATGGAGTTGGATGCACAAGCAGTATCCCCGCTTAGTACAGGTGAAGGCTAGCAAAAGACTGGGAAGCGACTAGCTAGAGAGCGACAACAGTCATGAACATGCATTAAAATTAATCAACACCGAATGCAACACATGAGTAGGATATAATCCACCATGAACATAAATATCGTGAAGGCTATGTTGATTTTGTTTCAACTACATGCGTGAACATGCGCCAAGTCAAGTCACTTAAATCATTCTGAGGAGGATACCACACTATCATACCACATCACAACCATTTTAATAGCATGTTGGCACACAAGGTAACCCATTATAAGCTCCTAGCTAATCAAGCATGGCACAAGAAACTATGATCTCTAGTTGTCATTGCAAACATGTTTATCCATAATAGGATGAATCAGGAACAATGAACTAATCATATTTACAAAAACAAGAGAGGTCGAGTTCATACCAGCTTTTCTCATCTCAGTCAGTCCATCATATATCGTCATAATTTCCTTTCACTTGCACGACTGAATGATCTGATTATTAATAATAGTGCATGTGCATTGGACTAAGCTGGAATCTGCAAGCATTCAATAAATAGGAGAAGACAAGGCAATATGGGCGCTTTTTTCAGATCAACAATTATGCATATAAGATCCACTTCAACAATTTAATCATGGTATTCTCCTATTGACCCCCAAAGAAAAGAAAAGAAATAAAACTATTTACACGGGAAAGCTCCCAACAAGCAAAAGAAGAATAAGAAATCTTTTGGGTTTTCTTTTTAATTACTACTACACGCATGGAAAGTAAACTAATTAAAAGCTACAACTAATTTTTTTGTTTTTTCTTAGGGTTTATTAAACACACAAGAAGAAAGCATAAAAAGGAAAGTAAACTAGCATGGATATTACAATTAAAAAGTATGAGCACCGACATCTAGCAATGAGTGTGTGAACATGAATATAATGTCGGTGAGAAATACGTACTCCCCCAAGCTTAGCTTTTGGCCAAAGTTGGTCTATGGCCATGGTTGGCCTGGCGGATATCCATAGTAATAGTTGGGGTCGTACTGAGATGCAGCAGCTATCGCCTCCTGAGCTGCAGTGTGGCGACGAGCAGCCTCCGCCCTCCTCTCGTACTCATCTGCCTCTTCTCTGGTAATAACATATCTTCCTTTTGCCTGATAATCAAAGAAGGCAGGAGCAGGGAGAGTAATACGGACAGCACGGCGTCTGTCAAAGATTAAGCGATACTGGAGAGGTGATTCATTCCTCTCGACAAACTGATGGTGAACCATAGCCTCATAATCCAAATAAGTCAGAGGAAACTCAATATCATCTTCGCATATGGCTATACCAGGAAAATTAGCTGTGCGGGTTGCATAAATTCCACCAAAGAAATCTCCATTAAATCTATTAAGATGCAACCTACATGCAACAATGGCTCCCAAATTATAAGATTTATCTCCTAACACCGCACTCCTAAGAATACTGAGGTCAGGAACACACATGTGACATGCCTCATCTTTACCATTAATGCATCTACCTATGAAGAGAGCAAAATAATGTATAGCAGGAAAATGAATGCTCCCTATGGTAGCTTGTGTTATATCTCTACATTCCCCCACAGTTATACTAGCAAGAAAATCCCTAAATTCAGATTTGCGAGGTTCCCTGATACTACCCCATTGTGAAAGTTTGCAAGCAGTGGTAAAATCCTCTAAGTCCATAGTGTAAGAATTTTCATAAAGATCAAACAGGACAGTTGGAGAATTACGTGAAGATGAAAATTCAAACCTCCTCACGAAGGAACTAGTGAGATAGTGATACTGGCTGCACTTATCTTCCTCGAAGCTCACAAGATCAGAATATGCGTTAAATTCTTCCTTAATTCCCGCTCAATCCATAAAGTTTTCCGAAGGCCATTCATAAGGATGCACTGGAGCGTTTCTTGGTGGCTCATCATCAGCATCACGCATTGCAATCCTGAGTCCTTGCTTCCTTGAAGAACCACCTTGGTACATTTTCCTAAACATATTTCTTCCTCTGAAAAATTCTGAAATTTTTAGTAACTTCAAAATAAAAGTGAACCAAACTTAATAATATTGATAGCAACTACTCCTACAAGTGCCTAGAGCCTATATCATGCATCAAAACTACTTTTGACCATATAAATTTGACATGCAAGCTCAAGAACAGGGTCATCTAAGCAGCAAAAATTTGCAATGAATAAAGCACTAGAACAAAAACTAATTGGACCAATGGAGGAGTCACATACCAAGGAACAATCTCCCAGAGCAGTTTTGTGAGAGGTGCTTTGAGCAAGGAGATCGAAAATCGCAGCAAAATGAGCTAGAACTCGTCCTTGAGCTGGATATTCATGTTTGTGTGAGGAAGAAGAAGTGTGTGGGTGCAGGAATAAGTGGAGGAGGGCCACCATGGGCCCACGAGGCAGGGGGGCGCGCCCAGGGGGGTAGGGCGTGCCCCTGACCCTCGTGGCCAGGTGCCAGCTCCTCCTGCTGTGTTCTCAGTGCCAAATATTCTCAAATATTCCAGAGAAAATCATATTTAAATTTTAGGGCATTTGGAGAACTTTTATTTTCAGGGTATTTTTATATTGCACGGATAATTCAGATAATAGACAGAGAAGTACTATTTTTATTTTATTTAATATAAATAACAGAAAGTAAAAGGAGGGTACAGAAGGTTGTGCCTTCTAGTTTCATCCATCTCATGATCATCAAAAGGAATCCACTAACAAGGTTGATCAAGTCTTGTTAACGAACTCATTCCGAATAACATGGAACTGGAGAAATTTCAAATATACTATGTTACCTCAACGGGGATATGCACATCCCCAATAATAAGAATATCATACTTCTTCTTGACAGTAGGAAGAGGAAATTCAAAACCTCCAAATATAATCGATGGAATTTTTCCAATAGAGTTGATACTATGAACTTGGGGTTGTTTCCTTGGAAAGTGTACTGCATGCTCATTACCATTAACATGAAAATGACATTGCCTTTAGTGCAATCAATAACAGCCCCTGCGGTATTCAAAAAGGGTCTTCCAAGAATAATAGACATACTATCGTCCTCGGGAATATCAAGAATAACAAAGTCCGTTAAAATACACTACAAAAAAAGACACATCCGTGACATTTTGGGCCGAACAAATTTTTTTCTGTCATGCATATGACACTTCTATGACGATAATTGTGACAAAACCCGGTATCATCATAGATGTGGTGGGCTCCTACTTCTATGACAAAAAATCATGATAGAAAATGGGCTTTTCATCCTGGGCGGGCCGGAGACGCAGCTGCATGACATTCTTTGGGCCATCCATGACGGAAAAAACCGTGGTAGAAGCGAGGGGGAGGAAAATTTTGAGGAGTTCCCGGTTACAGTGGGAGGTCGGGGGCCGAGCGATGCGCGCTTCTCTCATACACGTACGTGTGTGTGTGCGAGGCGTTGGCTCTAACTGAACCCGAGCAAGGCGTTGGGCTCTAACTGAACCCGAGCGATTGCACTGCAGGCTACGCATTACTGAACCCGAGCGATCGATCGATGGCTGTTAACTAAACCAGATCAAGCGATTCCTTCGCTATTGCCGCTAACTAAAGTCGATCGATGCTGCCTCTGGATGAACAGTGAGCGTTGCGGGGGGGGTGGATGAACATGACCCCGTGGTGTTGCCTCTGGATGAATAGGACCCCGATCGATCGAGCCGGTTGGGGCTAGATGAACAGGACCCCGTGGAGGGCTAGATGAACAGGACCACCCCGTGGAGGGCAGGATGAATAGTAGATGGTGGAGGGCAGGATGAACAGTAGCCTGTGGAGGGGTGGTTGAACAGGAGCCCATGGAGAGGGCTGGTTGAACAGTAGCCGGTGGCGTAGTGCACGGTGGAGGCTGGATGAACAGGAGCCCGTGGATGAACAATCGCAGGTGGAGGCTGGAGGAGGTCGACGGTGGATGAACAGTAGCTCGTGGAGGCTGGAGGGGGTCGATGGTGGAGATGAACAGTATCCCATGGAGTCCCATTTTGCGGTACGCCACACCCCTCCCGATGGACAGGACCCCCGTTTAAACCGTAGCGCTCCAACACAAGTCCGTTTCGTCCGTTTTGCGGTACGCCACACCCCTCCCGATCAACAGGACCCTCGTTTTGACCGTAGGAGGTCCGTTTCCTCCGTTTTGCAGTACGCCAGACCCCTCCCGATGAACAGGATCCCGTTTCGAACGTGGTCGGTCAAACACAAGGCCGTTTCCTCCGTTTTGCGGTACGCCAGGCCTCGTTTCCATCGCCTGTTTCGTCCAAGCCCTCCTGATGAACACGACGCATTCTGTTGCCTCCCCATGAACACGACAGATTCCGTTGCCTCCCCATGAACACGACACATTCCGTTGCCTCCCCATGAACACGACGATGATGTTGTTTCTCCATTCCGACCCAGCCATGTATGCGAACCCTGGCCATACGTATGCGCGAGTAGGCATTCGAGACCCCGCCCGTATGTACACATACGTGGCCGTATTTTCTTTCTTGCACCCTGGCCGCTGTACGTACGTGTACATGCTACATGCACGCTTGTACTATGACACGTGTGCGCCTCTACATCGACCAGTATATATGTACGTACACGTTCGCGACCAGAATGACAACGCTACGTACGCTTCGACTAGGTGGGTCCCGACTGTCAGGCACTTCCTTGCGTGCAAAGATGTAGCTGGTGGGTACCAGCAGTCAGGGGGGCAAAATACGGTGGCCCGTCCAGTGGGTCCCCGCTGTCAGGTGGAGGAATAATTATTTTGCACGTAATAAGGAGGCACTTCCTTGCTACGGCCGTGGACCCAGCAGTCAGCCTCTCCACGTACAGTCCACGTCCGATGGAAGCCGTTCCTTAACCACGTTGACCACGCCGCACCGAGAGCACCAGGGCGGTGGACGACGGCGAGGCCTAGGAAGGGGACGACACGAAGCCATGGAAGACGCAGCAGTGGATGCCCACGCGTAGAGGAGTACGAGGGTTCACTGGTTCACTGTGGTGTGAGGCTGCCATCGCCGCAGAATAAGAGGGGGTGTGGGTGAGTAGAGGGATGGCCTGGCCAGCGGTGGGAGTAGTAGGGGGCGGTGAGGCCTCCGCCGCATCGCAGCCGGCCACGGGAGGCAGGAGCACGAGGCACGACCGGCGCTGGTTTGGGCGGCTGGAGCAAGAAGACTAGAGGTTGAAGAAGCACTACGGCCGTTGGATGGACATCGTAAGGACACTGGAGCTAGAATCATGCATATTGAGTAAGTTGACAAAGCCCTCCGTCCCCGTCAACTTAGTAGGCCCACAAGTCAGCCTCCCACCAAGGTGGGTCCTAGCTAGCAGGGGGTATTCATTTTTTTGAGCGTAATAAGGAGGCACTTCCTTGCGTGCGAAGATATAGCTGGTGGGTCCGAGCTGTCAGCGGCGGTAACATTTTTTCGCGAAATACAGAGGCCCTTTCGGTGGGTCCCTAATGTCAGGTGGAGGAATCATTATTTTGCGCGTAATAAGGAGGCATTTCCTTGCGTGCGGCCGTGGACCCAGCTGTCGGCCTCTCCACGTACAGTCCACTTCAGATGCATGTCGGTCGTTGACCACGTTGACCAGGCCGCGCCGAGAGCACCAGGGCGGTGGACGACGTCGAGGCCTAGGAAGGGAATGACACGTAGGTAGGGAAGACTCGGTAGTTGTTTCCCACGCGGAGGGGAGTACGACTATACGAGGGTTTATTGGTTCGTCTGCCGTCGCCGGAGAATAATAGCAGGTGTGGGTGAGTAGAGGGCTAGGCCAGCGAAGGGAGTATGGTAGGGTGGTGAGGCCTGCGCGGCAGCACAGCCGGCCGCGGGGAGGAGGGAGCAGGCAGTCCCGCTGGTGCTTGTTTGAGCGGCTGGAGCAGGAAGAGCAGAGATTGAAGAAGCATGACGGCCGTTCGATGGACATCCAACAGTCACTGCTTGTGCGTCAACCTTTTTTAGGAAAGCCTTAAATCTGTGGAAAACAACATACAGCCCATCTGCCATTATTTCTAATAATTTACAGCGCATTTGCTAATTCTTAAGGCTTTTTTGGAGCCCATATTCTTTTTGTTAGCATTACAGCCCATATTGTGGCCACGGTTAAAAAATTAACGAAATTTTGCATATTTCGATGCGGTCAGAACTATTTTTAATCCCGAAATTTCTACTCACATTCAAACTGATTTTAAAAATAAATGTATATCAATATAAAATCCAACAAATTCTCCATGCATAAAAATTAATGTAATTTAAAATCTCGAAATGAAAAAAAAGATATTTTAAACTAATTGCCGGTTTGATGTGTTTTAAAAATGTACAGCTCATTTCTCATTACTAATGGGCCATTTTCTCGGCCAGCCGAATGAAGCTCTCCTCGTCTTGAAAGATTTGTAGCCCAACAGGCCTGACAAAGCGACTTACATGGCAAATAACAAAAAAACTAGGCTGTGGCCGTGGACCCAGCTGTCAGCCTCTCCACGTACAATACTCTTCTCATGGAAGTCGGTCGTTGACCACATTGACCATGCCGCGCCGAGAGCACCAAGGCGGTGGACGACGGCGAGGCCTAGGAAGGGGACGAGCGGAGCCGGGGAAGACGTGGCAGTGGATTCCCACACGGAGAGGAGTACGAGGGTTCACTGGTTCGCCTGCGGCGTGAGGCTGCCATCGCCGCAGAATAACAGGGGGTGTGGGTGAGTAGAGGGATAGCATGGGCCAGCGGTGGGAGTAGTAGGGGGCGGTGAGGCCTCCGCGGCATCACAGCCGGCCACGAGAGGCAGGAGCACGTGGCACGAATGGCGCAGCTTTGGGCGGCTGGAGCAAGAAGACCAGAGGTTGAAGAAGCACTACGGCCGTTGGATGGACATCTTACGATCACTGGAGCTAGAATCGTTCATATTGACTAAGTTGACAAAGCCCTCCATCCTCGTCAACTTAGTAGGCCCACAAGTCAGCCTCCCACCAGGTTGGGTCCCAACTAGCAGGGGGAGTATTCATTTTTCTGTGCATAATAAGGAGGCACTTCCGGTGGGTCCGAGCTGACAGCG
>NC_057800.1:164486596-164610596 GCF_018294505.1 Triticum aestivum | reverse complement strand
CCCAGCAGACAGGGGCAAATGTTTTTTTCACGAAATACGGTGGCCCGTCCGGTGGGTCCCAATAGTCAGGGGGGAAACATTTTTTCCGCGAAATACTGGTGGCCCGTCCGCTGGGTCCCTGCTGTCAGGTGGAGGAATAGTTATTTTGCACGTAATAAGGAGGCACTTCCTTGCGGCTGTCGTGGACCCAGCTGTTAGCCTCTCCATGTACAGTACTCTTCCGATGGAAGTCGGTCATTGACCACATTGACCACGCCACACCGAGAGCACCACGGCGGTGGACGACAACGAGGCCTAGGAAGGGGACGACGCAGAGCTGGGGAAGACGCGGTAGTGGATGCCCACGCAGAGAGGAGTACGAGGGTTAATTGGTTCAGCTGCGGTGTGAGGCTGCCGTCGCTAAAGAATAACAGGGGGAGTGGGTGAGTGGAGGGATGGCTTGGCCAGCGGTGGGAGTAGTATGGGGACGGTGAGGCCTCCACGGCAGCACAGCCGACCACGGGAGGCAGGAGCATGCGGCACGACCGATGCTGCTTTGGGCAGCTGGGGCAAGAAGACCAGAGGTTGAAGAAGCACTATGGCCATTGGATGGACATTGTTGACCACGCCGCGCTGAGAGCACCAGGGCGATGGACGACGGTGAGGCCTACGAAGGGAACGACACAGAGCCGGGGAAGACACGACAGTGGCTGCCCACGCGGTGGAGAGTACGAGGGTTGACTGGTTCGGCTGTCGTCGCTGGAAAATAACAGGAGGTGTGGGTGAGTAGAGGGATAGATAGGCCAGGGATGCGAGTATGATGGGGCCATGAGGCCTTCTCGGCAGCACTGCCGGCCACGGGAGGCGGGAGCAGGCGGTTCCGACGATGCTGGTTTGGGCGGCTGGGGCAGGAAGATCAGAGACTGAAGAAGCACGATTGCCGTTAGATTGACATCTAAAGGTCTGACGCTGGTAGAGTCGATTGTTGACTAAGTTTCTTTTTTGAGAAACCTTGTGTACGCATGAACTTAGTAGGCCCACAAGTCAGCCTCCAAATCTATGGCAGACAACCTAAAGCACATTTGCTATTTTTTATAATTTGCAGCCCATTTGCTAATTCTTAAGTAATTTATTACAGCCCATTTTCTGCCCAGGACCACGGTCAAAAAGTCCAACCTTATTTTGGATATTTCGGTGGATTCCGAACTGTTGTAATCCCGAAATGATAAACATTTTTTAAGAGCTTATTGATTAGCCAAAAAAATCGTTTTGTTTTTGTAAGCAAATAAGACGTGGGACAATTTAGTTGGTTTAAGGGAAAACCAGTGGTAAAAAATCAGTGCTGGGTGGGAAAAACAACAAAAATAAGGATGTAAATATGAAAAGGGAATTTTATGTGTTTTCAATATAATGATACGTGTATATGAACTAGTAAAACTATAGGTAGAGATTAGAAAACGGATGTAGGACATGCGTTTCAAGAGGAAAATAGAACTGGGTTGTGTGTTTGATTCAGTAAAAAAGCTTCCTGCGGATGTTGTAAGACAAAATATAACTAACGCTGGCGGGCCAGAGGCCAGTAGATACCTACTGGATCTTTGTGCCCCGTTGTCGTCATGGGCTGGGCCTGTTAAAAACAAAACAACCCTGGGCAATATACAACCCAGTTGAAACTTGCTCGACCTGAAAAAACAATATACATGCTCAATAAACGAGAGAATTCTGCAAGTACAGACTGATAACTGGGATGCACCACGGATATTGTTTTTTATCGTGATAATAAGTTCGTGCACTTGTTTCGAAAAAACTGGAGAATTGGGAATTCGAACGGCGGGTGCTTATGCTACCCATCAAATAAAAATTAGGTGCCTAAAAATTTGTTTCGAAACAAATGATTCAGCTTTATATCCACGTCGACCCTAGGCATGATGGTTGGAAGCAAATGGAAGTTCATACCAAAAGATCATTAACAACAATACTAACTTGCGGACGACAAGGTAGTACAACTACCAATACCAAACTAACTTGTAATCTTTTTACTCCTGGCCCTAGTGTTCGTCTGGTAGAAAATCTTGCAGAGGACCAGCTCCCGCTCCTTCTCTTGCTCCAGGTCCCCGAGGTGGTACTGGTGCATCACCCAGTTGGTCCTCTGCTGGTCGAAGTTCTTGTTGGTGTGCAACACCAGAACCTTTTTTGCTGCCCGTCTGCCGGCCGTTGACCATCACCGGCAAGGTATTGCCGGTCTTGTGCCACATCGCGTGCATGCCGCACTCCGACTGTATCTTGCGACGCGTCCACACACCCCTTTTGAACGCCCTGGAATTGTGTTGGAAGAAATGCTTCCTTAGGCCACTCAGTGTGATACCTGCAGTATTGTGGAATACAGGTTTTAGTGTACCTAGTTGGCATTTTCATATCATCTTTGGCATGTTGCAGTCACTTGTTTCACTTTTTATTAACTGTCAAATTGTAATTGCTTCACCAGGTCTGCGTCTAAAAAGAAAAATAGAGCTATAAACAAAGGAATATGTTTGTGCAAGTAGACAGCCGTTCGGTGTCTTACCTGGAAGTTTCTCAGGTTGGGTGTAACATATACCGTGCTCGCTGTCGATGGTTGGTATGAACAAATCGATGAGAGACTGAAATCTCGCGCTGTCAGCACTCACTTTGGCCTCAAGGTGCTCGATCAGCTCCTGATCCGTGGGATTGAACTTGACGCCAGCCGGCAGCACGGGCTAATCCTTCTTCGACTTGCATCGGTAATTCCAGTTATATGGTACTCAATGTATGATCAATCGACTGTTTTAAGTGAATGATGAAATATTTCGACAGATAAGTGGTACTCCAAATCTGAAGTCCAGAATACCCGAACACGCCGCCGGGATTCTTGTGTCACCTCACGCGCAGCGTGTTGTCACGTCAATTCAATGTGTGGACATGATGAATAATTTGACCGACGTATACTAGTACTACTACTGTACTACTTACTAGTCGTATTTAGTGTCACAATTTATACATAGGTTTAACTAACAAGTATGCACTAGAAGCCTAACTGATATATATATATATAAGGAGTGCTTCAAACTAACAACAGTACATAATATCCAACAAAAGAGGGTCGTGCTACAGCAGCAGAATACATGGCTCAGTCTAGATATCAGCACGAATCAAGTTGTGCATATTTGCTGTTGGCGTGAACCACATCACCCCATGTCGGGTTTGCAAAAGCCATCCATCGCATGGAAGCTTGATGCCTTTCACACACTGAAGATTATCTGGCAAAAATCTGTGTTGACGAATCTCTGGATATGGTGATTCATGAAACACATGGTATGATGTGTAAAAACAGCCCCCCTCGCGAATGGAAGTTGCATAGCACAGTAATCATCGCCAGTGGTATGATCGATGATTGGTTGGATGATCGGATAATTGAGCCCGAGGAACAAGGAGTGGTTGTCGAGGCTGTAAACCCGCCTCCAGTTGAATACGCCTGGCCCAACGGAGCTGGGATCTTTCTTGAACACGAAGCAGCCATAGCCATCAATGTCACGAACGCCCCACGCATTGTACTACATGTGGTTTGATGTAATGGTTTGGTCAAATTGGTACGTGTGAATGAGCATCAAATGACCGCCGTCAGCTGAATGAGTGATAAACCACCACCCATCGGTAGGTATGATTCCAGGTCCTGGAATCATGAAGGCCAGCGCATTTGCGTCTGCTGCAACAATTCAAAATGGAGACCGAAAGGACCAAAATAAACAATCATGTTCAGAGTATGTGTGGAATTAAGATTATTATAACAGTGACACATATCATAGATAGAGAATTGCAATGACGTGGTCATAATCATACCCCAAGTTAAAAAAAATAAGCCAATGGCTTTCATATTCTAGCAATATGTCATGGTTCAAACATCATGTAAAAATGAGAGGAAAACAACTATGACAGCGCCTACTCATATTCTACCATAGCACTTACTACTACTGTTCTCATATCAACTCTAACCAATAACATGCGTTGTTATAAAAATCTTGTAAACGAGAGTAACATATAGCAATCATGATGTTATGCTCATAATATGTATTTTAACAATCATTAGATGCCAATTGTTCTCATATCAACTCTAACAATAACATGTGTGGTCATAAAAATCTAGGAAATGAGAGGAACATATAGCAATGATGTGGTTATAGACATGCTATGCATTCTTAATTTGTAACAAATGAACAGGCAGTCGTATTCATAAGGTAAAGATGAGATGAGATAGAAGAATTACACGACGATAGATTCCACAAATATAGGTAGCCAACCTGTGCGTCGACCGCGTAAACGATGCCATCGTGCACTATAGCATCAGACAGAAATGTTTCCTCAACAGGATTGATGATTAGCCATAACCATGTATGGCGACCGGATTCCAGATAGACTAATCCCTTGTTGAACAACGCAATGAGCTTGTAATCCATGTAGTCTTCTGATGGTGTGGGCACTTCACAGCACAACTTTCTGCAAACAGAGGTCGAGCCAAAAGCTTGACGTGTCTCGTGCGTAGTAGGCAGGAGTGTCCAGTGGGCCGCGAGGCTCGATGGCGGCGGTATCCAACGATGGAAGGGTGATCTCTCGCTGGGTGTAGATATCCACGAGACGCCATAGACTACCGGTGTGGTGAATGAGGACGATCCAGTTGGCCTTTGAGGGAGTCCTGGATTAGGGGGTGTTCGGATAGCCGGACTATACCTTCAGTCGGACTCCTGGACTATGAAGATACAAGATTGAAGACTTTGTCCCGTGTCCGGGAGGGACTTTCCTTGGCGTGGAAGGCAAGCTTGGCGATACGGATATGCAGATCTCCTACCATTGTAACCGACTCTATGTAACCCTAACCCTATTCGATGTCTATATAAACCGGAGGGTTTTAGTCCGTAGGACAATGTACACATCAACAATCATACCATAGGCTAGCTTCTAGGGTTTAGCCTCCTCGATCTCGTGGTTGATCTACTCTTGTACTACCCATATCATCAATATTAATCAAGCAAGACGTAGGGTTTTACCTCCATCGAGAGGGCCCGAACCTGGGTAAAACTTCGTGTCCCTTGCCTCCTGTTACCATCTGGCCTAGACGCACTGTTCGGGACCCCCTACCCGAGATCCGCCGGTTTTGACACTGACATTGGTGCTTTCATTGAGAGTTCCTCTGTGTCGTCGCTGTCAGGCTCGATGGCTCCTACGATCATCGATAGCGATGCAGTCCAGGGTGAGACCTTCCTCCCCGGACAGATCTTCGTCTTCGGCGGCTTCGCACTGTGGGCCAATTCGCTTGGCCGTCTGGAGCAGATCAAAATCTACGCCCCTGGCCGTCAGGTCAGATTTGGAAGTTTAAACTACATGGCTGACATCCGCGGGGATTTGATCTTCAACAGATTCGAGCCACTGCCGAGCGCGCCGCACTGTCACGATGAGCATGATCTAGCTCTGCCGCCGAACAGTGCCCTGGAGGCCGCACCCGCATCGGCTCCGACCCTTAATTCGGAGCCAACCGTGTCGATCGAGGATGGGTGGTCAGACGCCGCCTCGGGGGCTGCGATCCCAACGGCGATTGAGCCGAACACCAGCCCCTCACTCCGCGAAATTCGTGATTCCAAGGAGCCGGACTCCTCTCCGGACTCCGAACCCTCCGCGCCCCTGCCGATCGAATCCGATTGGGCGCCGATCATGGAGTTCACTGCTGCGGACATCTCTCAGCACTCGCCTTTCGGTGATATCCTGAAGTCACTGAAGTCTCTCTCTTTATCAGGAGAGCCCTGGCCGAACTACGGTCAGCAAGGTTGGGGTACGGACGATGAAGAAATTCAAAGCCCACCCACCACCCACTTTGTAGCCACTGTCGATGACTTAACCGACATGCTCGACTTCGACTCTGAAGACATCGATAGTATGGACGCCGATGAAGGAAATGATGAAGAACCAGCGCCTACTAGGCCCTGGAAAGCCACCTCGTCATATGACATATACATGGTGGACACCCCAAAAGAGGGAGATGGCGACGGAACAGCGGAGGATGACCCCTCCAAGAAACAGCCTAAGCGCCGGCGTCAGCAGCGCCGCTCAAAATCCCGCCAACACAAATACGGCGATTCCAGCACGGGAGATAATAATACTCTAGAAAGTGCCGAAGAAAACCCCCTCCAGCAAGACTTAGCACAGGAGGATGGAGAAACCAGCCCTCATGAGAGAGCGGCAGACAGAGAGGTCGAGGACGATAATTATATGCCTCCCTCCGAAGACGAGGCAAGCCTCGACGATGACGAATTCGTCGTGCCAGAGGATCCCGTCGAGCAAGAGCGTTTTCAACGCAGGCTTATGGCCACGGCAAGAAGCCTCAAGAAAAAACAGCAACAGCTTAGAGCTGATCAAGATTTGCTGGTCGATAGATGGACTGAAGTCCTTGCGGACGAAGAGCATAAACTCGAACGCCCCTCCAAGAGCTACCCAAAGCGCAGGTTGCTACCCCGATTAGAGGAGGAAGCACTTGATGCGGCCGACCGGCCACCTCGCGGCCGCGACAGAGAGGCCTCCCGGCCCTCCACTCAAGCCACACCCCGTACCAAGGCACGGGAATATGCGCCGGACTTACGAGACATGTTGGAGGACAAGGCAAGGCAAACACGATCGATCTACGGATCGCGTGGGCTCCCCACGGCTCGAGATGGTAACCGTCACGCCGGCCACAAAATCGGCAGGGCCGAACACAGCTCATTGGAGCTACGTCATGATATCGCCCAGTACAGAGGCGCCGCACACCCACTATGCTTCACAAATGAAATAATGGATCATCAAATCCTCGAGGGTTTCAAACCCGTAAACATCGAATCATATGATGGCACAACAGATCCTGCGGTATGGATCGAGGATTATCTCCTTCATATCCACATGGCCCGCGGCGACGATTTCCACGCCATCAAATACCTCCCACTCAAGCTTAAAGGACCAGCTCGGCATTGGCTTAACAGCTTGCCAACAGGATCAATCAGTTGTTGGGAGGACCTGGAAGCCGCATTCCTCGACAATTTCCAGGGCACTTATGTGCGACCCCCAGACGTCGATGACCTAAGTCACGTAATTCAGCAGCTAGAGGAATCGGCCAGGCAATTCTGGACACGGTTCCTAACAAAGAAAAATCAAATAGTCGATTGTCTGGACGCTGAGGCCCTAGCAGCCTTCAAGCATAATATCCGTGACGAGTGGCTGGCCTGGCACCTTGGACAGGAAAAGCCGAAATCTATGGTAGCACTCTCGACACTCATGACCCGCTTTTGCGCGGGAGAAGACAGCTGGCTTACTCATAGCAACAATATGACCAAGAACCCTGGTAATTCGGACACCAGGGACAGTGGTGGCAGGTCGTGTCGCAATAAGCAGAAGCGCCGCATTAACGGCGACAATGCTGAGGATACCGTAGTTAATGCCGGATTCAGAGGCCCTAAATCCGGTCAGCGGAAAAAGCCATTCAAAAGGAATCCTAGGGTCCCGTCCAGTTTGGACCGAATACTCGACCGCTTGTGCCAGATACATGGCACCCCCGAAAAGCCGGCCAATCACACCAACAGGGATTGTTGGGTGTTCAAGCAGGCAGGCAAGTTAAACGCCTGACATGAAGACAAGGGGCTGCATAACAATGACGACAAGGAGCCCCGGCCGCCGAACAACAGTGTACAGAAGGGTTTTCCCCCACAAGTGCGGACGGTGAACATGATATACGCAACCCACGTCCCCAAAAGGGAGCAGAAGCGCGCGTTAACGGACGTATACGCGGTAGAGCCAGTCGCCCCAAAGTTCAACCCATGGTCCTCCTGCCCGATCACCTTTGATCGAAGGGACCATCCCACTAGCATCCGTCATGGCGGATTTGCCGCATTGGTCCTAGACCCAATTATTGATGGATTTCATCTCACTAGAGTCCTTATGGACGACGGCACCAGCCTGAACCTGCTTTACCAGGATACAGTGCAGAAAATGGGCATAGATCCCTCGAGGATTAAGCCCACCAAAACGACCTTCAAAGGCGTAATACCAGGTGTAGAGGCCAACTCTACAGGCTCAGTCACACTTGAAGTGGTCTTCAGATCTTCGGATAATTTCCGAAGCGAGGAGTTAATCTTTGACATAGTCCCGTTTCGCAGTGGTTATCACGCACTGCTCGGGCGAACCGCATTCGCTAAGTTCAATGCGGTACCGCACTACGCATACCTTAAGGTCAAGATGCCAGGCCCTTGAGGAGTAATTACGGTCAATGGAAACACCGAACCCTCCCTCCGAACGGAGGAGCACACGGCGGCCCTTGCAGTGGAAGTACAAAGCAGCCTCTCCAGACAGTTCTCCAGTCCAGCCACTAAACGATCGGACACCGTCAAGCGCGCCCGGAGTAACCTACAACAAGACCGCCTGGCACGATCCGAGCAGGCGTAGCAATGCGGCCCCAACCCCAACCCTCGCAAAAAGGCGACGCCAGTACTTCACGTACATAACTACGCTCTAGAGATACCATGGGTACAGGGGGAGGGGCACCATCACGGCACGCCCAAAAATACGGCTTAAACCGTACCAGGGGATGCCGATTTTTTAATTTTCTCTTACTTTCAGGACTCCATCCTTCGGAAGGCCTGTTCGGTAGTTCAATTGCCGCACAAACGATGCAAGAACCAGGGAAGCAGACAAGCCACGCCGCATTATGGAACTCTCGGGTGGTCTCTATCACGAGCAGTATACCCGTTCCACGTACTATTCCGCAGCTTGCCCCTGGAACGGACATGTTAACTAGTCCAACCTTCCACTTATCGCATTACTTGTATCGTTCTGCCTTGATCGCACCCCTTTTTAATAAACAATGCATAGCTTTCATCTATTTTTGCATTACCTTTTTTCTTTATATATGTTCCTTAATGACATGTTACACCCGTACACGTTGGTACGGCCAAAATACGCCAGGGGCTTTAGTACCCCTCAATATGGTGTGAGAAGTCCGAACACTTTAACAAGTGCGGCACCCCGAACTTATAGCATTATATGCATCGGCTCCGAATCATGTCTTGGGTCAGTAGTTGGGTTTTCTCGGCTCCTATGTTTTGTGCCTTACATTCCGCTATATCGGCTAAGGTAGCACTAGGAGAACCACTGTGATTGTGCCCCAGTTGAGCTGGGTCGAGCACCTTAGTGGAGAAAGCTAAAACTGACTATCATGATGAAGCGAGAGCTGGTCGCTGTTCGAGAGGTTTTTTCGAGTCCCTAAAGACTTATGCCGCTTAGGGCGAGGAGCCGGCTCTGTCCGGCCAAGGCGTGGATAGCGCCCAGAACTCGGTCTTCCGAATACTAGGGGCTTCGCTGAAATTTAAAATTATAGAATTCTATGGCTAAGTGAGAGTGTTCACACATTATAGTCCGATTGCCTTGTCCGTTGGGCTGAGCGCCTCCCTTGAAGGACCCAAACATGGGAAAAAGAGCGCTCAGGTTTATCCCCGAACACCCCAGCACTAGCGGCACGGGGGCAAAAGTCGACGACTTGCCATCTCTCAGAATTGATAAACAGCCGCACAGAAGGTAATATTTTAAATTCCAACAGCATTGCTTAGCGCATATAAACAATTTTTCAGCGCACAGGACAAAACGAGCAAGTTTTACTCAAAAATTACATCCCTAGAACATTCATCCGCCACCAGGCAGGCACCCTTCAGAACATCCTTATAGTAATTCTCGGGCTTGCGATGCTCTTTCCCCGGCGGTGGCCCGTCCTTCACCAGCTTCTCAGCATCCAGCTTGCCCCAGTGCACCTTTGCACGGGCAAGGGCCCTACGAGCACCTTCAATGCAGACGGAGCGCTTGATGACCTCGAGCCTTGGACAGGCCTCCACCAACTGCCGCACCAGCCCGAAATAGCTCCCAGGCAGAGCCCCTCCAGGCCACAGCCGAACAATGAGGCCCTTCATGGCCTGTTCGGCCGCCTTGTGGAGCTCGACCAGTTGCTTCAGCTGGTCGCTCAGGGGCAAGGGGTGTCCGGCCTCAGCATACTGTGACCAGAACACCTTCTCTGTCGAGTTGCCCTCCTCGGCTCGATAGAATGCGGCGGCGTCGGACACACTCCGGGGAAGATCTGCGAACGCTCCGGGAGAGCTCCGGATTCGGGTAAGTAACAAGTAACTCACGTTTATGTGTTTGCTTTGCATAAAGAATTCCTTACCCGCCGCTATCTTCTTCACCTCATCCAACTCCTGGAGGGTCTTCTGGGATTCGGCCTTGGCAGACTTGGCATTTTCAATAGCCACCGCGAGCTCGGACGCTCGCGTCTTTGAGTCAAGCTCCAAACTCTCATGTTTTTCCACGAGAGCCTGGAGCTCTTGCCGCACCTTGCCAACCTCGGCCTCATACCTCTCCCGCTCGGTGCGCTCCGAGGCCGCCCTCTTCTCGGCCTCGGCCAACGCTTGCTTAAGGGTCGCCACTTCAGACGTGGCCCCTAAAATAGCCACGATAACCCTGTCATTCTTTGCAATTGCGCCTTTATATATATATTTAAAAACAAGGTATTTCTTACCTTCATTGTCCTCGAGCTACTTCTTGGCACGACCGAGCTCTTGCTCGGACCGCTCGAGGTTCTGCTTTAGCGTGTCCACTTCCGCAGTCAGTGCGGCGGACGCAAGCAGGCAAGCCTGCATATGCATATTGACTCATTTTTGTTAGACTCATGCGAATTCTATTTGATCCTCTATTCGGCTTTTCTTCCCGAATGCCAAACAGACCATCAGGGGCTACTGTCTATGCGTTACTATTATTTACACATTCTTACCTCCAAGCCTGTCAAAAGGCTAGTACAAGCTTCAGTCAGTCCGCTCTTGGCGGACTGAACCTTCTGGACCACCGCACTCATAATAGTGCGGTGTCCCTCGTCGATGGAGGCGCCGTGGAGCGCCTCCAACATATTGTCCGGCGCCTCCGGTTGGACGGGGGCCGCCGGCACGGTGGACTTTCTCCTCTTGAGGTCCCCCGCTGGACTCTGGAACCTTTGAAGGTTCCGGAGCGGTGTCCGTCTTAGAGCAGGAATTGGAGCCCAGGGGGGTTTCATCCCCTTTACTCCTGGAGTCCGGGAGGTCGCCTTGCGACGCCTCCAGGACCACCTCCTCCCGGCTTGGAAACTGTTGGGACAACACTTCGATGTCGTCCGTAGGGAGGGGGAGGAAGCCGTCGGAAGTGAGTTCACATCTGACAAGTCCAGTGAGCCGCTCGACGACGCGTCGAGCCGGTCTTTGGGTGGGCTGCATAAACATATTCGACGTAAGGGAAAGCTGTGCAATAAACGAATACTATGAATTACTCTGGTATTCGGATACTTACGATTTTGCCAGGGGCTTGGCCCTGGGCTACCACTCCTCTCCGCCGTCGGCGTCGGTGGAGTAGTCCGGAGGAAGGGTTTTCCCCTTCTTGGACCCTCCGGCCTCCCCAGAGAGGGCGGCCTTCCTTCTCTTCTCTCCTCCCGCTGGAGGGGGAGAGTTCTCCTCTTCTTCCTCCTCGTCTTCACGGGAGGAATGCGCCTCAGAACCATCGGATGATGGATCCTACGCTTCCTGGCGCCGGGCACTCTTTCAAGTCCCCGCGGCCTTTTTCGCGGCCTTCTTCTCCGACACCACATAGGGTGACGAAACCAGCAGCTTCGCCAAGCGAGCATCCGCTGGGCCTTCGGGCAAAGGAGCCGAATAGTTGATCTGTCCGGATGTCACCTGCCAATCCTGTCGAAGGTAAGGGAGCTTAGATCCCGCATGGAGTCAAACTATGAAAAACTGATACCCTGTAAAAGGAAAAAAGCAGCTTACCGCGAGAGCGTGACGCTGCGCACTGAATCCGTGATCCTCGGTAGCGGATGCGGGAGCCTCGGCGCCTTTGAAAAGCACCTTCAAGGCATCTTCGTACGTTGTGTCGAAGAGCCTGCTTAGAGTTTGGTGCCGCGCCGGATCGAACTCCCACAGGTTGAAAGCCCGTTGTTGACACGGGAGGATCAAGCGGATGAGCATAACCTGGACTACGTTGACAAGCTTGAGCTTCTTGTCCACCAGGGTTTGGATGCATGTTTGGAGTCCGGTCAGCTCTCCTTTTTTACCCCAAGACAAGCCCGTCTCCTTCCAGGAGGTGAGCCGCATGGGGGGTCCGGACCGAAACTCGGGGGGTGTGACCCATTCGGTGTCGCGCGGCTCGGTGATGTAAAACCACCCCGATTGCCACCCCTTCAGGGTCTCCACAAAGGATCCCTCGAGCCATAGGACATTGGCCATCTTGCCCACCATGGCGCCTCCGCACTCCGCCTGGTTGCAGCGCACCACCTTCGGCTTGAAGTTGAAAGTCTTGAGCCATAGGCCAAAATGGGGGCGGATGCCGAGGAAGGCCTCGCACATGACGATAAACGCCGAGATGTTGAGGACGAAGTTCGGGGCCAGATCATGGAAATCCAGGTCGTAGTAGAACATGAGCCCCCGGACAAATGGGTGGAGAGGGAAGCCCAGTCCGCGGAGGAAATGGGGGAGGAACACCACCCTCTCATGGGGCTTAGGGGTGGGGATGAGCTGCCCCTTCGGGGAGCTGGTACACGATGTCGTTAGACAGGTATCCGGCCTTCCTCAACTTTTTGATATGTCCCTCCGTGACGGAGGAGACCATCCACTTGCCTCCCGCTCCGGACATGGCTGGAGAAGGTTGAGGTGGGGAGTGCGGACTTGGGCGCTGGAGCTCGAGTGCGCAAGAATGGATAGGCGAAGGAGGAAGAAGGCGTAGGTGAAAAGGTGGATCCTTATCCCCTTATGTGGGTGGACGCAACTACATGTCCCCACCAGCCTGGTAAAACTCGCTTATCTCCAAGCACCGTAATCAATGGCGCAGTTGGGTTACCCACGCCCGTATTGAGGAGAATCCCAGAATAAGGGGACACGATCTCTGCTTTAACAAGACGTGCCAAGGAAACCGCCTCGCATGACGCGCTGAGGTGGGATAATGAAACGACTCGGATAAAGGCTTGGCCGTGGTGTGTCACGCGATGGAATACCTCAGCAGATTAGATTTGTGTAAACATTATTCTCTCTACGGCAATATGTGGAAACTTATTTTGCAGAGCCGGACACTACCTTTGTGTTCAAAATCTTCTACGGAGTACTTGGAGGAGGAACCCGCCTTGCAATGCCGAAGACAATCTGCGCGCCGGACTCGTCATCATTGAAGCCTGGTTCAGGGGCTACTGAGGGAGTCCTGCATTAGGGGGTGTTCGGATAGCCGGAATATACCTTCAGCCGGACTCCTGGACTATGAAGATACAAGATTGAAGACTTCGTCTCGTGTCCAGGAGGGACTTTCCTTGGCATGGAAGGCAAGCTTGGCGATACGGATATGCAGATCTCCTACCATTGTAACCGACTCTATGTAACCCTAACCCTATTCGGTGTCTATATAAACTGGAGGGTTTTAGTCCGTAGGACAACGTACACATCAACAATCATACCATAGGCTAGCTTCTAGGGTTTAGCCTCCTCGATCTCGTGGTTGATCTACTCTTGTACTACCCATATCATCAATATTAATCAAGCAGGACGTAGGGTTTTACCTCCATCGAGAGGGCCCGAACCTGGGTAAAACTTTGTGTGCCTTGCGAACACCGGGGAGGGAATTCCAATCGCGGCTCTGCGTGTCAGTTGGTTCTTCCATTGCGTTTTTGGAGCCTGCGAGCCAGCGGGGAAGTGGATTCGGGCGGGCGAGCGAAGAAGCTTCTCCTCATGTGGCCGAGCAGTGAGAGGGGGGATATGGTACGCACGAGCTACCAAGGAAGATGGCACGGGCGGGCGAGCAGTGAGCGGGGGTAAATGGTGTGCGGTCGACGATGGGGAAGAGAGGAGGAAGAAGAAGAGAGGAGGAAGAAGAAGAAACTAGTTGAATAGTTCTCTCTGACCGAGATGGGGAATAAATGGATCGCGAGTACTTCCTTTCTAGAGTATCCCTATGCCTCTACGCTCACTTCACTCATTTTGCTCCGTACCTAGTCACTTGTTGAAATCTGTAGAAAGACAAATATTCCGTATTTGGGAACAGAGGGAGGCTTTTACTCCGTACTATTTGGGAACAGAGGGAGTATCACCATATGGAGGGAACAGAGGAAGCTTGAAATATGAACATGTCAATGGGAGGGAGTAAGCCCCATGCATGCGTGCATGCAACATGCAGCACTCACATGTACACATGGATGCACGCAACACTCACGCACCCATGCGGCACATAGCACACGACACAACACACACGCTCACGCTCAAGTGCTCAACCTACTCCCTACGTCCGTGAAAGACTGTACATTTAGAGATTTACACATTGACCAGGGCATAATTAACGCCCAAAAGTAGCATACTTATGTGTGCATGCGACCATTGAGATAAGAAGATTAAATGAAGGCCGTTGCATGCTGTAATTAAGGATAGACATGTAGCCTGTACCTACAGCACAAGTTGGCGCATTAGTCAATCAATATCGATTTAGATTAAAGGCTAAACACATTGGAAGTGTAGATGTACATCATGTAGTACACTCTTTGTTGGAAGACCGAGGGAGGACACGTGCATGCACTCACATACACAGCCAGGGCGGTTCGCGTGCAAGGGTTGGACTCGTGTCGCGCCTGCGTAAAGTTTTGTTTAACTGATTCTTTGCTCTGTCAACTGACAGGTGGGACCCAGAAACCAGGTGACAATTTAACCAGTCAACAAAGTGCCACGTCGACTATGTGGCCGGTCAGTAGGGTGCAATACGGTGCTCTACGATGAGCTAGTGATCGCATAATCACCGCAAAACTATATATAGTGACCGTAAAGAGCGTACTGTTACATACGTTGACCGCCAGTGTATTTTTCTCGTTTCAAATTAAGCCATATTAATCGGAAAGGACGCAGTATGGACTGCTACTACCAGTACTAGTACTGCTTTGAGAACAAGGAGAAGCTTGCTTACTACGCCTCTCCCTCGCCCACGCGCGCGGTGGTTCGCAGGACGAGGAGAGGGTTTTGACTACAGCGCCCTCTCCCTCTCCCTCTCCCTCTCCCTCGCCCTTGCCCTCGCGGTGGACGTGCAGCAGTTCAATCGGTCTCAGATTGCTAGAAGCATATTGTATTGTAGTATCATCATTGTTGGACCTTCCGAAGAGGCGAAGAGCCAAGTGCAAGGTTCACACGAGTACGAACTGTTGAACCTCCCGAAGAGGCAAAGAGCCAAGCGCAAGGTTTTATAGGAGTTGTCGTCCTAGTAGGAGTGTACTAGTACAACTATAGCGAACGATGCTACTGTATGATGCCGCCTCGTCACGTATATCCAAAGTTGTGCCACCTTTTTTTTCTCAAAGAGCGTGTTGGAGCCCGTGCAACAACCACACAAGTTGCATGTACACATAACACATTTACTAGTAATAAATTCTAAAGGACAAATGCTAGTATGCCACATAAGTTCATCTCCAACTCATGTGATAAATTTGTGCACGACTAGTCTACATATATTCACAGCGCTACCATTCACAATTACCGTACTCCACTTGCACGTTATAGATGGGCTACATGTCCTCCTCCAGGTTCCAGTCCCAGGTGTTCTTCATGGATGGCACGATCCATACCGGTGGGCAACGGGAATCATTATCGCAGCTTTCTAGTCCGGTTCCACACGATGGAGACTCATCCAAGCTGAAGCGCCATAAATCAGGGATAGCGTGTCCCAGCATGTCGTTCACCCGGCGGTGCGCACTGAAGACACAACCATGCTTCATGAACGGCAGGCCTTCCGTATCATGCATGGAAGGTGGCATCCGCTTCACAATGGGGTAGTTGTCCCCGATGAAAAGCGAGTACTCTCCAAGAGTGTTCCTCGGCACCCACGTAGCATCACGGGGGTCGAACTTGGCGCCGTTCATCTGGTACACGCGGCATCCCAGATCTGGACACATGGTGACGTACATAGTCAAGGTCCATGCATAATAATGTTGTGCTCAAATGTGGCGGTCAGTAATACTGTGCAGCAAATAGTACTACTCCGGTATAGAGGAAGTAAAATATCCGGCTTATTATATATAGCCACTATTGGCTACATGGATGAGATAGTAAGACATGGAAAAACAAAAAATGGTGGCAGCTAGTGGGTTCAAGTCTTCAAGGGCCTAGCTAGCTATACGCGTCCTCCAAGGTAAAAAGTACTCCTACTAGTACTACAAAGTATACTACTAGTACAACAATGAAAGAGAAGGCGAGAGGGTTAAAAATGGAATACCTGGGTAGATGGTGACGGTCCGATCGTGGTAGATTATGTGACCATGTTGCACATCAGTGGTACCATGGGTAACGACTGCTAAGATAGTTGATCCCAATATGCCAAAGTGAGCTACAAGGTTCTAGGTTAGACCGAATCGCGGATGCAAATGCACATCCAGGATCGGCGATCTTATTTTGATCGGGGGATGACTGGTCCTTGCAAAATAATGGATTACCGTTAGGGATGCAAATGATGGTTTGTGCATTCCATTTGTAATATCCCGTACCGTAGGATGTCAACCAGATGAAACAAGTCCCCTGGATTGTCACCGCGAAGATGCAGCCTAGATGGTGCACGCCGTCTTCGAACGTGTAGGGGTACAAATCTGCCGCCGCCAACATGCGCCAGCCTCTACCGTTACTCCCTCCTGCATTGATGGCAATCCTTATGTCGAACACAGCGATGAGATAGTAATCGTCATAGCCGCGTCGCTTTGTCGGCGGGTCCACAATTGCTATCTTCTGCAATCTCATGTAGGCATCATCATACGTATTCTTGCCCAGCCAGTCCGGAAGGCCGATCCCAATGGTGGGTAAGGGGTCTACCGGAATGGCCGCACTGCTGTGGATGTTGTGCAAAATGATGGTGGTATCCGGCCGGAGTTTTGCAAGCCAATCTTCGTTGGCACCGACCTAGACCTATATATAAGACAGTGGGCAGCGGAGAAATTATGGGATGGAAATGGAATAACTAAGTACTACATGATCAAACTCCATTACTGACCTGCTCATCGGACAAAATCCGACTACCTCTCAACGTCGGCAACTCTAGCGGAGTCAATGTGCAACCATGGCCAGGGAGCGGTGGACTATTCGAAGGATTGTCCCATAGAAGAAACTTCTCCTCGAGGATGCATGGAAGACCAATAAGCATGGCATGTTTAAGCAGCGTCTTGAAAAAGTTGGTGCAGGAAGCACCGAGTCTTGCGGCGGTGAGGACGTCGGAGCGGCGTGCGATTTCTCCCACAGGATCGTCCTCCAAGGTCTCCCAGCCCCGACGAGGAGGAGAACCGCCTGGCGAATCCATGGGAGCAGTGACGAACTGCCTTCTCTTCAAGGGGAGGGGAACTGGCGAGGAGGAGATAAGAGCGTAGTAACCGCAGGGCCTCGTCCCATCCAACTGTAGATCGTTCCTCAGCGAAGGGGTGAGGCTATTATTTACTACTAGTACTCCCTCCGATTCTTTTTACTCTGCGCATAAGAGCAGACCCGGATACCAAGGCAGGGGCTCGCTGCATGCTTTCTGGACGGAAATACCCCTGGCGCATGGATGGGAGGAGTTAGAAGCTATAAATGCCCCATGTAGCCCATTGGTTGTCCGCCCGCGTTCTCCTCTCTCTGCATGCTGCATGGATGTCTCCCTCTCTCTCACATGACTGCATGCGGTGGCGCTGGCCTATGAGAAGCTCGCGTGGAGATAGCAATCTTCTCTCCAGAAGAGATTTTTTTGAAAGAAAGGGATTATGGAATGTTATGGGATTGCATTATACTGTAAATAATAGCACTAGTAAGAAATTTTTGGCACTAGGTAGTAGTTTTTGGCGTGGATTAAGAAATTTTGGGTATGTTTTTGCCATTTTTTGTACACGCCAACTAGTGTCAAAAAACGTATTACATTATGTGACGGAGGAGTACGTACTCGTACTGTAGCAGTTCTAGTACTACTTTTCTCAACTAGTAGTGCGATGTACTGTACTTCTAGTCTAGTCTAGTATAGTGCACCAGTTTTGAACTCTTGAATCTCAGGGCCAAAGAGCTACAGTTGGAAGTGGAGGGTACTACTGTTCTCTAGAACCATCGCTGTACTATCAATGCAGGGGAAGTACACCTGCATAGTGGCCTAGTGGGTACTCTTGGTTCTCTATTCAGCCGCTCCTCTCACGTAGCTGGCCTACTCAGCCGCTCCTCTCAGGCACACACTAGCAGCATGTTTATCAGCGACGGTTACTGCGGGGGCAGAACATTTGAGTTATTTGATACAGCGAGACTAGGCTTTTCGCTTCCATGTGTGGAGGTGTGATGGATCTCGTCGAACTTTGTTAGTAGTCCCTTCTTTATCAATGAGATGAAGCAAAGCTTTTTCCTCTGTTTCAAAAGAAACACGGCAAGATGAATTTCTTTTATAGTAGAGCCGATAATGGAGTGAAGTCCATGCATGCAACGCCACAAGCTACAGAGTAGTAGTAGAGCACTTTACGTACAGAGCCATATTGCACAATTCCCAATGCCCTGCCAGGCTTTTCCGTCTCCTCAGGCTTAATTGGGAGGCGCTAGTTTAAATATGCTACTAGCTGGAAGCTGAGCGAGGTGCGGCTAGGGTGAGCACGCGAGCCACATGATGCTGGGAAGGAAAACCTGTTCACGTGGCTAGGCTGTCCAGTGCCCCTAGATTGTGGGGCCGCACGTCCGTTTGACTTCAAAACTCAAACTACCCGTGTAAAATATTGGCTCGCAGCGAAGTGTAGTAGTACTATTTTTTTAAGGGCCGCTGCATGTTCGTCCGGGATCGAACCCACAAAACGAGGTATACACTCCCGCGACCACTAGTAGTACTCGTTGGAGTACAATGCAACCTAGAATCGCCTTTTGTCGCTAGTAGTACGTACATTGTTCCTTACAAGAAACCCCTAAGAGCATGGTTAATAGTATAGCCAGCTGCTGGCTATAAGCCAGTGCCATGTCATCTACAGCCCATCTTATAGCCAACATGTAGTACTAGTTTATTTTTTATAGCCCGCTGACTCAGCTCTATTGTACTTGCTCTAATAATGCAAGAAACCACTAAAATGTCAAGAAACTACTACCACTTGCATACGTGGCAGACTTAAAATAAGACTACCTTATCAACCATTGTACATGCTCTTACCAACAAAAATCCTCGAGTGACCTCCTACCTCCGGCCCGTCCACCTAGTCATCCTCGGCCATGGGACGCAGCTATCGCCGCCGGCAGAAGGCGAGGTCAAAACTACCGGCGGTGCGGAGCCCATGTTGCGGTAGCCCGGATGCCAGCTCCGTACGGCGCTCGCAGCCGCTAGCTAGACAAGATAGCTCCGTCCAGCTGCTTGTCTGCAAGGTTTGCTAGCTAGATTGGCAAGGCAGCGCGGCAGCTTGCTCGCGCACGCCGCGCTAAGGCCAGCCATCTGGCTCGAGCGAAGGTCATCGCAGTGGCTTGCTCGCTCGTGAGTCACGCTCGGGCCAGCCTGCCAACCCGTGCGGAGGCCAGCGCGGCGTCCGGCCCGTCCGACGAAGCGGCGGCCAACTCGCTCATCACCGACACCACCGACGAACACGCATTAGTACTGTTTGAAGTAATGTTCAGGTAAAATAATGATTCGAGGGGGAATAACAGGATAGAAGGTCAGATGTGGGTCCCTCATGTCAACGGTCAAACAAAATGTGTTGGTTTAAGCTACCTCGTCAGCACGGACATGTGGGCCAACCCTGTCATAAATGGGTTTAAACGAACCTAATCGGTAGGAGTACTAGGTAGTTTTTGGCGTGGATTAAGAAATTTTTGGTATGTTTTTGCTATTTTTTGTATAATAGATTCCTCCTAGGGCTAGTTGAAAGTGGTAGTTTTTTTGTTAAATACTCTACATAGTGTAAGTAGGAGTGAAAGTTAAGCTTTGGAAGCCAATAAGCAAGGCTATTTACATAATGCATATGTGTACATGATTGAAAGTAAACATCAACCATGAGTGACTAATATCTTGATGGAAAACTCGAAACTATGGAATACTAGGAAAAGAAATGCATGGTTGGAAATACTAGCAATGTTCACGTCTGTTGCAACGAATCATAATTAGAATAATAATTATTCACAAACTTGATACAAAACACTCTAATTTTGATATACATATGTCACTAGAGATATATTATGTTTCAATTAGAATATACTAGTCATCAACCCGTGCATCTGCACGGGCTAGTTTTCAAATGTTTTTACTTCTGTACTTGTAGTGATCATTAGTTGTTTGAAGCTGGCATTTTTTGAGTTGCTCTCCCTCCAGCCTCCACATGTCGACGCCACCTATCAAGTAGTGTTTCCACCATATTTGACTTTTCATTACATTTTCTCGTGGATGATAAGCCTCCACATGTCGACGCCACCTATCAAGTAGTGTTTCCACCATATTTGACTTTTCATTACATTTTCTCGTGGATGATAGGTCAAAGTTTCTCATAGTAATGTCTGTTTCTTTTCTCACGACAAAGACGTAGAAAATTTTATTTGTGTGATCTTTCAACACTTCAACGTACATAATTGTTTAATATGTGCATTCGTACAGTTAACTTAAGGAATAACAGTTGTATACTTACACTAATACTCCATCCGTGCATCTTAACTTTAGTATAACTTTGTACTATTGAGACACTTGTTTTGGGACACAGGGAGTATGGCACGGGACCACATCACGCGTAATGCAACCATTATTAAACATATCGGTAATTGGTCTTGATAAAATTGACATGTAACTTAGCATTATGAAAGTAATTTCCCAATTCATTCCTATTGAGTTTGAACACTTTTTAGAACCCAGTTTTTGATAATTCTTATAATTCTAAAAAATCAATATTGTAACTTTGTATTTGGAAATATTTTATCAAATATGACTCAAAATGTTGGCTTTTGCCACATACATGTCTATGAAATAAGTACCCCCTTATTTGGAATGTGATTTTTATTATGTAATATTTTGAATCGTATATTACTATGTTATTATTTTTAAATCGTTCATTTTAGTTATTATGCTTACATTTTTAACTCTATCTTTGGCATTATAATTTAGAATTAGCTTTAGCAGATCTGACACTATATCTTTGTAATATTTTTATCGGTTTCCCAAACCAAAACTCCATGTGACATGCTCAGGAAAAAAACTCCAAGTGACACATAATTTAGTGTTTGCTCTGGAAAAAATCACTCAGTTCAGTTCAGAGTTCTATATAATTCCCATTACACATTAACTTACATTTTTCTCAATAGTAAAACTAATTATTTAACCTCGGTCACTATATTCAACTTCGCAAGACATACAGTAGTTTTATGTTATAAAAATGGTTAAAATCCACAAATGTAGAGGCCACATACGACATACATATGTGAAATTTGGTAAAATATTGTGACAATATTTAACTCACAGAAAATATTATGATAATTTATGATACTTACGGAAATTTTAATACATTTTTACGGCATATGTTACTGTTACCTAGTATCGCTTTGTGCATGAATAACTTAATTTCCTATTTTGTCAGTTTGAAAAAGATGTTTCCTCATATTTATATATGTGTCTATATATGCTTACATGCATGTAAATTTTCATATTTTAAAGTAAAACATAATCTGATTTCCTCAAGTTACTTTATCATGATGTCCAGTTAGTGGAGGCCGTTTCAAGCTACTTTTTTCGTAATTGTTGGATTTCAGGTGTATGCGAACAAATCCTACACATGAAAGTAACTCACTGTTTGATTACGGGGAGATTCATTGAGCGCCTCATCGGCGAATATAGTCGCTGGAAAAACTGAATACCAAGAAACAAACTTTCCAAGTCAAATAGAGATCTTTTTATTTTGGTTGACGTTATCCAATTTCTTACAGGAGATCGGAATAGATTTTGAGGCGGAGATTGTGCCTCTTTTCGTCGTCTACTCCAGGAGCAGGCGGTCAGAACATGATCCACCGGCGATCCGCAAACACCGGCAAAATGTGGAAAGGAGGAAAAGTGGCTCGTTTGCAAATCCTTATACAGGAATCTCATCCACTCAAAAGCCTGAACACCATCGGTGTGATGGATTAGCTCAAGATCCAGGAGTGTACGTATGTATGTCTGTGCACCATGCATCGTATAGGTATCCGGCTGCCGGCTAGCTTTATCTATGTGCGTTTATCAATGCCAAAATTGGCAATCAACGCATATCCGAGGCCAGCTTTAGACAGCGCCATAATGCCGGCCGGAGAGTCGTCGGTGACTTGCATTCGGAAAATCACCAGATCGGGCTTGCGCCAATGATTTTTTGTTGTTGAGAAGTGCGCAATGCTTCTTGCCGTAGCATGTATCTCAATAGGGCAACATAAATTAATTCGTTTATTCGAGGAATCGCAAGGAGATAGAGACCATGGAAAAGACAACTTACTTGCGTGGGATAGCAGAGGGGCATGCTAGGCTTCATGCACCGTTACAGCTACATTAAGTTTTAATCGAGGAATGAAACTGCTTAATTAACTCTTTGAGGCACCTTTTTTTCTTTTTAGTTGTGAACGTGGGAAGAATTGTGAGGACTCTTTGAGGCATCTTTTTTTCTTTTAGTTGTGAACGTGGGATAGAGTGTGAGGACTCAGTCAACTTCATCCTACGGCTGCAAATTTATAAATTGCCGATCTAACAGACAATTTATTACGTTTTTCTAGCATTAAGGTGGAGCCCTGATTGGTGCTTGAAATTAGTAAACATAAGATTTTCTAACATGGGGCTCTTTCTAGTGGAAATCGTAGGCATTGAGGACTCTTTTATGTACCCATTTTTCCCCATATCAAAGGAAGGCCGGTGGATTTTGTGCAGGTTGAAAGTTAACATGGTTGCCGAGGACTCTTCCATGTACGTGTTAAATAATGTACATGTTGGTTTAATCTGTTTTATATTCATGCTGATTTTTCTACTAAAATTCTTCTAGGGTCTTCTAATAGATCCTGACAATTAAATTATTGTACATGTTTTTTCCATCACAAACGGAGACGGCACATGGACTTTCTACATGTTGAAACTGAATCATGCCTATTTTTTTATAGGAAACGTAGGTACTGAGGACTCTGATGTACGTATCTCTTTTTCCATTACAAAGTAAGGCACGTGGACTTGGGTAGGTTGAAGCTTCACGTGCATGTACGTGTTGGTTTAATCCTTTTTTTGTACGTGCTATATTTTTCTCTTCAATTTTGTACGATCTTCTAATATATCTTGACCATTAACTTTTTAATCTAATGGCTACATTAATCTTGCTGATGTGGATTAATGTGAAGACTCATATGGTGCCTCCAATTAGTAAATATAAGATTCCTTGGGCTGTTTTGGTGAGGTCAGAGAGGGATGTGGTTGGTTTTAAGATACTAATTATGGGTTTTTCTGCAAATTGGTAGATAAGTGGGATGTTGGTGAGAAAAGGCAACAACTTACCTCACAATCGTTAGATGTAGATCTAATGGTGAGAAACGACGGATGGCAGACACACCAGCATCACTAACTTAGTCTTGTGTAGGAGTACTAGCAAGATCTGTGCATTGCACGGAACATCAAGATGCATTTTTTTATAAAACACTTGTTGTGATTGACCCTTGCGGGAGTAATCCCATGTGTAAAAACTAATGATATCTCGAGAAATATGAGATAAGGTGAAGAGGAGTGGGGTGTGGTGGTGGTTGGTGGTCGAACTGAGCCGAGGCATGGGGATTGACAACGCCGGCAGCGGCCACCGGGCCAGTTTGTTCCAGAGGCTTCCTTTCTTAATTGCTCAACAATGAGGTTTGTTGGAGGTAAGGATGAACGAGGAAAGGCCTTGTCTGCAAATGTGGAGAGGGATGCGGGTATCTTTTAGTTTAATTTCCATCCATCAGATATAGATCGGACGGTCTATATTGCAAGATGGCACACGTACCATCATCACCAACTCGGTTTTTTTATAAGAGAAGAAATATAAGTATGGAGATACAAACGTATTATCGATACTTGCTTCCTTAAACTAGCATATACATTCTATTCAACGCCTCGGCATGTGAGGCCTTAGCACAATGACTTCTCGACTGTGTAAAACGAAGATTTTGCCGTCACCGACAAGGAGGGGGTGACGGCGGCGTGCTTTTTGGCTTGCTCTAGTCCTAGTAGTCATACTAGGTGGTCTAAGCACGTGTAGATTTATTATTTTTCACGTCTTGTGTTTGCCATACTGCCACGACTATTCATGAATAGACGGTAAGTTATTCACGGGGAAACCCTTGTTGAGCGTGTTTGCGAGAGAGAGAGTGTGTGTGTGTGTGTGTGCGTGTGTGATATGTTAGAGACTGAGGCAATGATAACAGATTCTTTGTGTCTATGTGTGTGGAGGATAGAGAGAGACATGTACATGGGGCTTTGTGTTCTGTAACGTGGAGACACATGTACATAATTAGAGAGTGAGTGTGTGAGATACACATGCAGACATGAGGGGAGATGAGGATCCAGGTAAATGGGTGTTTGTGCGTGTCTGTGTGTGTTTGTGCACGTGTTTGTGTGTGAGAGGGATAGAGTGTATGTGGAGTAGAGAGACCACTGATGATGTAAACCTAGTATAAGGGAAGGGGGAATGGTGTGACATGTGTAGTAGCGAGATAGCACGGGTGCGGGCGGGGGAGCAGACTATTTGGAAGAGACATCGAGTGTGTGTGTGGGAAAGGGGTGTGAGAGCGAGAGAAAGAGAGAGCTGGCGATGGAGAGAGAGAGAGAGAGAGGAAGAGAGGGGGCGAGGGGGGTTGTTTGTGTCCATAAATGGCGTATAGATAGGGATACAATGTTGATGTTGTCCGAATTTGGCCTATGAACGGAGACACAAGGGAAGCGAGTCATCGTGTGTGTGATAGGGACTTCATGAGAGAGCTAGAATAGATGGTGTAGAGAACAATGTGCGAAATCGAGAACGATTATACATTAGGGAGCTATGCAAAGAGTCACGACATATATGTATACAGGGAAGGAGCTGGGGCGGGTCCGCATGTGGGAGAGATAGAAAGAGGAGAGTGGTGCACAAGGAGACAAAGTGTGCTTGTTTGCAGTGGGGGTGGTGTGTGAGGTGAGTGCGCGAGAACCACATAACTAGGGAGATAAATGTTTGGGGGCGACGTTTTGTGTGTATAGGAAATATACACTCTACATAGTGCGTGTGCTTGGGAAGAGAGATAGCGGGAGACCTAGAGAGTGAGGGAAGAGATGTGTGCATGCCCGAGAGACAAAGTGATAGAGACCTATGTTGGCGTCCGGACTTTACAAGAGAGAGGGGTGTTAATGTGCTCGTGTGTTGGTGTTTGGGGGAGAGAACGACTGCTATGTGTGTGTGTGGGGGGGGGGGGTTGACTTCAGATAAAGAGTGAGGTGTCTATATTTGAGGGACTTTAGCGTAATTGAGATATTGTGCACTCATGGTTGATCAATTTGTTTCACAGTTTGTACTATGAGATAACGATACTTTTGAACATGCGTGATATACCTTGATGTACCAGAATTACAAACCTAAGATTGGAATTTTGGAATTCGACTCCATCATTAGCTTTTGTAATTCATTTAAACGGAGATACATTTTTTAAGCCGGGATTTCGTGATTTCAAATTCATGTATCAAACCTAGAGATATACACATACGGGCATGTTCAAACTTTATAATCATCCACTTTATTCATACACATACACATTTTTGCTTTTGTCATCGTATTTAGGATAAACACATTTAGAATTTCATTTGAATTGGACCGTATGATGGTATTTGCTTGTAGTAGCTCAATGATCCATATTTGAATTGAATGGACAATCTAAGTTTCGAGTTGGAGACATTGATTTTCAAAACTTGCACATTTTTTTGCATGCAAAACAAACAAATTGTCGGCCATGATATCATAGTCGGCCGTACGAGAGCAGAATACTTATAATTTTAGGCGCCAAAAGCTTTCAAACTTCCCGCTCACATCGAAATATCACGCGCCCGAAAGTTTAGCCCTGCGATATTCCTGTTTTACCCCTGCCACATGAACGGAAAAGGGCTGCTTTGGTAACTCCATTGTTTTCCCCTCTTCGCCCCCAACATTCTTCCCCAGAGCCCCTCCCCTTCCCCTCCCCGACCCCCAACCACGGCAAGCCGCCGAATCTAGTCCTCCGCCGCAGCGGTGGACCTCACACCCCGCCGGATCTACCTTCCGCACCTTGGAACCCCCAACTGCCAACTCACCACTTCACGGGAGCCGCTTCAGCGACTGGCTTGTCCACCGCTCCAGATCTCCTTGACCGCCATCATGGTCCACCACACCGGATCTGCTTAACCGGCGCCCTCGTCCACCACAGCGTAGGCCCTTCACTGACTCCCTCGTCTGCCCCTTCGCTGGCCCTTCATACAAGCCCTCGTCCGCCGCAACAGATCCGCCTCACCGAAAGCACTGTACAACGCGCCCGCCGAAGCCTTCGTCCAATGCACCGGACCCGCTCCACGGACTCCATATTCAACTCCACGGGCCCTGCTTTACCGACGCCGCAGCCTCATCAGGTTACTTTGATTTGTACTCCTTCGTTTTTTCTATTTATCGTGCAACTATTCACTTACCACAGATGAGCTTTCTTGTATGTCGACCGGCGCCGCTTCAGCGACGGCGACAGCCGGCCCAAACTCAACCGCAACACGAGCACCATCGATGATCCTTAGCTATCAAGTATGACAACGATATCCATACGCCGCCGAGAATCAGGTACTATTATCCAACGGCCGGCGCCTACGTTCACTTTCCTAGCATAAGCACTGCACCTTTGAATTTCTTCAGGGCATCATTCAGTCTTTCATGAGACGTGTTATTCTGCTTGCACCTTTTTTTTGACATAAAGACTGTAAGGGAACCCCTACAGTATAATTGGTGCAACAAACCCAAATTGCAAGTACCGTGCCTTGAACCTGGGTGGGTGGGAAGGCATCAGCCCCTTCCCACCACTAGGCTATGCCTTAGTTTGCCTGCTTGCACCTGTAGGGCCATACTTCTGGCAGTGAACATGTTACATGTGCTAAATTACATACCAGTGCACATATAATTAATATGCTTTAGTTTTGTTCTGATGCCACCTGTTGGTTCCATCAGACTGCTTAATGTTCTCTATGCTTAATTACACATCAGCAAACTAGCATGTGGTTCCGCTGCTTTTTGTTTGTTTTACCCTACATTTTCTGATGCTAGCTATTCCATCACTGCTCCGAGCCTCTGTTCAGTACTTGTTTGTGTGTTCTTGATCTTCCCAAGTTGCATGACTAATTTGATGCTTCTATTAATTATGGAGCTGCCAACCCCATCAAGCAAAATATTTGTTCTTTTGGGGCTGGCACCTCGAACTAGCATAAAAATAGAGGGAAGCAGATATACTCCCTCCGATTCTATTTACTCTGCGCATAACTCTTGACCCGCATACCAAGGAGGGCACTTGTTTAATTTTTCTGGACTAATTTGCTAATTAATTAGGGCAGAGGCGGATGGGCGGGGCACAAAAGGAAACCAACACTAGGAATCGGCAACGCGCAGACTAATACGAGAAAACTGAGAAAAAGTTATACGCAAAGTAAAAAGAATCGGAGGGAGTATTGTCGTGTATGCACACACTCTTCTTTCATTAGTTTAGTTGAACCATTGATGATCAATTCGGACCAGTGCATGTGATTAAAATTAATTTTACCTAAATAGATGGTGCAGAATAAACTACAACAACTAGATTTGCAACCACGGGATGCTGACGATATCGTCAAAGAACATTGCAACAGCAGCTAGGCTTCACAGCAACATATGGTAAGCCAGTGTGTTTTAGTACATGTGAAATGTAATGCGAGTGGGCTGCTTTCTTGGCTTGTGCCCTCAACGTGTAATCCTACCGAATTACAAATAGTTCAGTTGTCTGCTTTGCTGCATTGCTTGATTTGAATGCTTATTTGTTGTTACGCTATACCTGAGTTGGCCAATATGTCAGCAGTGCCTGTTGTACTATCATAAAGAAATGCATGCCTATTTCATTTGAGTCCTGAACTTTTCCTCTCAACTTCATCACAAGACTGTCTTCGTAGTTTATATGAGGCCACACTGTTAAGTGCTTTCTCAGATTATTTCAACTGCTTAGATGCCTTGGCAACTTAAATATAGCAGTTGTACACTCCCTTTCAACTAGGGATGTCAACTGGGTCCCGTTTAATCCCGATTAAAGTCCACTAGTGGTATGATAGTTCAAAAGAGTTTTTTTTTGAGGAAATGAACTAGGGAGGTAGCAAAAACTAACTAGATGGGACTGGTGGATTTCGTTTATTTTCCACTTACATCCCTAGTTTCATCTAACCATTTTAATTTCTTTTCGGCTGATGCTGCTTCGAACCATTTAAATATAGTTTGCCATGCTCGGCAATAATTCGTCAGTCGTTTACCATGTAAGCTTACTGCCTGGATCATACGATAACTATCTCTTACTGATGTCCAGCGCAAACCTTTCAGGATGCCGTTCACACTAGGACACAATGTACAACCCTAGAATTTATTTGTGGAAGCAGTGCGCCATCCATGTTACCAGATGGTAGCAGTTCAGAGGCAACACCGCCGGAGAGCAGTCTGAGCACAGATATTATAGTGCTTGAGGCTCTACTAGAGACAGAAAGAGATGGTGTGGCTGCCATGAATGAGGTAATATTTATCTTGAGGCTGGAAATTACGGAATTAGCGGCACGCATTATGCAAGCAACCCAAGAATTGGAGGAAGTAAGAATGTTGCATTTGAAGACGGAGGAGGTCCTGCTGTTTCTGCTATCTGAAGCCCAAGATAATCCCGGTTCTTCTTTAGATACCAGTTGAAATTTTCATTAGATTATTGTATTTGCATGTTGTGTCATGTATCTGAATGGATTATGTTGCAAGACCCCCTATGTTGTCCATGTGTTGTATGATCTGAATTTTTTAGGCGAGGTAATCCTCAGAACTTGTATGATTGACATAAGGTGAACTGTTTGTCGTGTGAGCATATTGTATTGGATGAAATAACTGTTTGACTCAGAGTGTATCCAACCTACTGAATTAGAAGATCACGGCATTTCTAAATCATAATCATATATAAAGGTGAAATAAATCTTTGTTGTGGTTTTGAAGAAATAAATAACAAAACATATAATTATCTGTGGATATTCGTAGTCGAATACAAATTGGATTTGAATTTATTTTGCCAGGTCCCAGGGCAAACGTGAATGCTAATTCTCCCAAGTTTTGAACGAAGCGGCTAAACACCCACTATAATTTGTGGGCTGCTCGAAGCAAGTTCTTGCGAGATGGAAATTACTGTCTACCCCTAACACTTGACATCCTTATCGACAGGATTTACACTGCTGTCGATAGGGGTAGACTAGTAACTTCAATCAGACATGACACGACGGCCTCTGAGCCCATTCAGACACGGTGGGCGCCAAACGTGGGCGGCAAAACACATTTGATTCAAGCTCGTCCGAAAGACATGTGTCTCTTCCTCCATTTCCCCATTCATACACGGTGGGCGGCAAAACAAACTCTCCTCGTCCGAAATCGATGTAGGCTTATATTTTAAATAGGGGCAGATATGTAACTTCCATCAGAAGTGACACAACCGCCCTACCTGTCAGCCCCGTTCATACACCGTGGGCGCCAACCGTGGGCGGCAAAACACCCTCTCCTCGCCCGAAATCGATTTACGCTAATATTTTAAATAGGGGCAGATGTGTAACTTCCATCAGATGTGACACAACCGCCCTACCTGTCAGCCCCGTTCATACACCGTGGGCGCCAACCATGGGCGGCAAAACACCCTCTCCTCGCCCCAAATAGTTACCGGCAAATATTTGGGAGATGCGAGATTACTGTCCTATCCCCAACCAACGCGATGTCCGAAATTTTAAACGGGGGATAAGTTCGTAATTTTCCCCCATTTCAGAGAAGTGGGTCCTAAAGTTTGAGATCCCCCTCCCCTCCGTCTGCCGTATAAAGTCTTCTTCCCCGCCGCCGACAGCCATCGCACCCGCAGCACCCTCAACGTATCAGCATAGGCCTACATGGCGTCGCAAGAAAGGTGGTACTCTTCCATATGTGCTTAAGTTATTGATCTCACCTGGAAAATAGATCATAATTTGTTTACTGTACTTTTCTTGTCCATACCAAATCGTAGTGGCTAGTTGAAAGCAAACATTGGTTGCGAAGTAGCTTTGTCCGGTTTGCACCTTCAGATCCGCCATGGCACGGGCACTATACTCGTAAAGCTTATGGTTTCCCCCCTTTATATTCACTACCATCATCGTAGGTGCTTCGTGTTGTGCTAGCACTGCTCCTCAAGACCTCAACCCAAAGCTTACGTGTTGAAATACGAATCTGATATGATGCTCATATCACTAAAACAGAGAACGATTAATTGGTCACCTAATGTTCCTATATTCGTTTCGAAAAGCATGTGCGCCACCCACTGGTCCAGCTAGTTCCACTTTCCTGATTTTTCTCTTGATGCTTAGGGTTTTCCCCTTTTATCTACTCTACTATGATCTGCGTAGGTGCTTTCTGTCGTACTAGCATTACTCCACCCTTCAAGCTAAACAACACAACACTCAGAATTCGAAAGGTTAGTTGTTCAAATATGATTGTGATATGATACTGATATTAGTTAACCGACACATTTAATTGGTTAGCTAAAGGTCCCACTTGAGTTTCCAAATGCATGTCGCGACATATAGAGAGACAACATAATTGCATTTCTTTGTCACTTGTTGATTGTACTTTCTTGTCCATACCAAATCTTAGTTGTTATTTCAAAGCAAACATCGGTTGCTAACTACCCTTTGCGCGGTTTGCAGCTCAGATCTGCCATCCCACTGCCACGGTCAACACTGTACTCATCATGCTTATGTTTTCCCCATTTTATGATGACCACAACCAGCCTACGTGGTTTGTGTCGTAATAGCACTGCTCCACCCATCGAGCTAAACAAGCTTAGTTGTACAAATTCATATCTGATATTATTGCTGATATTAGTCAAACTGAGAGATGTTTAATTGGTTAGCTAAATGTTCCTACTTTAGTTTCGAAATGCATGTGAGCCACATATGGAGAGACCGGAAAGAATAGTATTTCTCTGTGCGCTCTGGTTCATCATGGGTGGCCAACCGACATTGTATTAAAATACTTGTAATATCTTCATTCTGCTTGCTCTTCTGCTCTTCTGCTCTTCTTTAAGATGATACTCTTCTCTTGCGGTCGACTGGTCAGGTCGAGTTGTTCTCCCTTAGTATATTTTGAATCTGTCAGGTCAGGTCGACTTGTTCTTCTTTACTATATGTTGAAGCTATCATCTGCGAAGTGTCATCACTTCTGGAGCTCTCATATTTTGAGTAGTAGGACACATTATATTAATGCACACAACAAATTAAAGCATGCATGGCATCTTTTAAAAGAATTGCAGAGATAGCACAAAGGGGTTTACAGGGAGGCAGTATTGGATTAGAATCACTTCTGCATTACAGAGAAAATCTCACTTGTTTTTATGTTTTCATGCATGTCAGATATTGAATATTATCAAAATGAATATGAGAATGGGCGTGCGAGAGGAATATTGCAGAATTATCCACTGCCTAACAAACTTGGCATGGTGGAGGATGGCCTATCTTATTCACCCATCAAGGTGCTTGCTCTAACTTTGCAAAGTTGTATTGGTCGCACATATTTTGCTTCTGACCTCTTGCATTACTTCTACTTTGTTACACCATCTGCTTAGTTTAAGCATCATATATGAGTATATGCCATACCTATCCATTTTCTGTACCTATTCCATGTGTCGTCACACTATGTTTTTCCATTCAAATGTTGTTCTTTGTTAATAGGTGTCCAAAAGGAAGAGCGTGAGTGCAGGTCGTCAAGGAGTACAAACTAGGTATTTGGAAAAGGTAGTGATACCTGTTAAATCAGATAGATCAGCAGCCACAGAAAACACAGGCCCAACTGTACCACACTTTACCCCTACTCCAGTGGCCAAACCCCTATTAGAACTGCTGGGAGCCCAGCGTCAGGTACTGTCTATGATATCAATTCAAAATTTGAACTCCTAAATTTCTGCTTGTGCCTTACCTTCTCTCTTGTATGAAAACTAATTTCAGATGAATCTCCTTGCTCAAAGGATCATATGATCTCAAAACAATAATGGGCTCTGCATTGCTCTTGTCAGTACCTCTCTCCCTTTTGCCTTGTAACGTTGTACTTAATTAATTGCTATTTGATTATGTATCATCAGTGTGCACCTGAGCTTCATTATCCTCTGTTTCTTCCAATATTATTTGATCTATATTTACTCTTTGCAAAATGTGGAATAATGGCAACGCTTATAAAGAATTTTCTTTGGGGAATTTATTGAATCATCCTTCCATCAACATGGAGAAGGGCTTTGTCCATCCCGTGTTAACATGTAATGTAAGTTCATCCTTCTCAAGCCTTCAAACTTTGTTCTAGTATAGATTTGGATAGGCATCATTTCCTCCACTGTTGTTTGCTTTGCTGTTTACATCTGATTGGATGTTTGCAACAACTACCAATTTCAAACTGTAGTTGTAAAAACATGTTCCTTATGCAGAACAGATCCATTTATTTGCTTATATAATTGTGAAACCTGTTACATGTCTCCTTGTTTCTCTTTCAGACTCGTATCTCTTATGCCAGGCAGAACTTTAGGGAAGATAGTGAGCCAAACCATCTTGAGGACAGTGAGATGACCCCAAGGTCCTCTCTTGATGAAGACAGTGAGTTGAGGCTACTCACCAGCAGGTGTGAGACAATCTCTATGCAGTCACTGCCTCAATTAGTTCGACTTCTTCAGTCTCAACTTAAAGCGGAAAGGCTTGCTTCAGCTCAGCTCCGACTTGAAGTCAAAGATGCAATGAAGATGTCAGAGGACTGCCGTGGCACCATCATGCCTTAAATCTAGTGTTGATGCATCTATTGTTGACACAACTAAGGTCTACTCAGTGTGGGGGGGGGCGACCTGGTCAGGCCTAGTGCCTTCTGAAGTGCTCTCAGTTTTGTATATTCTTTTGTCGGCGCGTTTATTTGCACTCGTGGCAAACTTTGATGCCCAGTGGATGTAATATGTGTGATAGCCATGATAGCCTAGCATAAGTTGCTTGCTTATTTATTTCCTTGTTGTCTTGTTTATTTGTTTTCTTCTAGTCATTGCAGTTCTTTTTCCACGGTTTGCTAGTGGCTGCAATAACCTATTTTTTAAAACTAGGCCACAATAACCATGGGCTAATATTTACTGTAGTGACACTGGGCCTCCTACGGGCCATATAAATAGTGGGCCTTCTACGGGCCGTAGAAACAATGGGCCTTCTACGGGCCATAGAAACAATGGGCCTTCTACGGGTCGTATCATCAATGGGCCTTATACGGGCAGTATGATCGATGGCCAAACATGGGCCAATAACAGGCCGCATTATGGTCGTAAACGGGCTAGAGTTGGAATCGTCCGTTCATGGCCCGACCATAACGGGCCATCGTTAATAGGCCATATTTGATGATGCTATGAAAACGGCCCAACGTATTAACGGACCACAAATGGGCCGACTGTAACCACGGGCTGAATTTGGCCCACAAGCAGAAAATGACAGTAATGGGTCGTAAGTAAACGAATGCTGGAAATGAGCCCAATAATAAATGGGCTCTGAGAAGGCCGAAAGATAACATGGGTTGGAAACGGCCCAACGGAATAACGGGCCGTTAATGGGTATAAAGTGATACACTGTTCATTACGGGCCAGTTTCATCACGGGCCGTTAATGGGTGTAAAGTGATACACTGTTCATTACAGGCCAGTTTCACCACGGGCCATTAATAGCCCAAGAGTTACATAGGGCCTCATATGGGTCGAAAGACGTCATGGGCCATACATGGGCCAGAAGTGAAAACAGGCTGGAATCATATTGGGTGGCCCAGATGACGCTACTGGGCCTAATTCGGATAAGGCGTAACGGGCCTTGGATTAGCGGGCTGTAAATGGTCTATATGCGAACAGGCCGTTAAAAGACTTTACATGGGCCGGCCCGCCACCTTTTGAACAAGTCAAATGGGCCGGCCTTTTCACAGGAATGGGCCTCTGTTGGGCCGTTCCATGTGTCGACGTATCATAGGCGCCTATCTGACCCACTGACAAGCTGACACATGTTTCGTCCGGCCAATAAGAATTTTACACATGGAAATTTCCCATTGGTCGGGGCTGTTAACGGGTTATCGGATCCAAAATCTGACCCGATAGCTTAACGGCGTTCCGTTACGGTGGATGCCACGTGTCGGTCACCCTTGACGAAAGCACTTCTATGACGCATGATTTATCGTCATGGAAGTGGACACTTCTGTGATGATAATTTTGGTAATGTCCTGGAACACTTCTACGACAGCACATGTATGACTATCTTGATTCTGTCATAAATTTGTCATGGATGTACATGCATGACAAAAAACGTGACCTACTGTGACAAACACGTATCATCACGGAAGTGTATTTTTTTGTAGTGATAGTAACGTTTGCAACTACAACAGGCACATCCTCACAAATACCGACAGGTATAGCAGTTGATTTATCAGCCATTTGCAAAGATATTTCAGTAGGTGTCAACTTATTCAAATCAAGTCTACGATATAAAGACAGAGGCATAACACTAACACCGGCTCCAAGATCACATAAAGCAGTTTTAACATAATTCCTTTTAATGGAGCATGGTATAGTGGGTACTCCTGGATCTCCAAGTTTCTTTGGTATTCCACCCTTAAAAGTATAATTAGCAAGCATGGTGGAAATTTCAGCTTCCGGTATCTTTCTTTTATTAGTAACAATATCTTTCATATACTTAGCATAAGGATTCATTTTGAGCATATCAGTTAATCGCATACGCAGAAAGATAGGTCTAATCATTTCAGCAAAGCGCTCAAAATCCTCATCATCCTTTTTCTTGGATGGTTTGGGAGGAAAAGGCATGGGTTTCTGAACCCATGGCTCTCTTTCTTTACCATGTTTCCTAGCAACAAAATCTTTCTTCCCTTACATTGATTCTTTGATTGTGGGTTATCAAGATCAACAGCAAGTTCAATTTCTATATCATTATCATTACTAGGTTGAGCATCATCATTAACATTATCACTAGTTTTAGGTTCATTACCAGATTGTGTTTCAGCATCAGAAATAGAAATATCATTTGGATTCTCAGGTCTTTCAGTAATAGGTTCACTAGAAGCATGCAAAGTCCTATCATTTTTCTTTTTCTTCCTTTTAGAAGGACTATGTGCATCCACATTATTTCTCTGAGAATCTTGCTCAATTCTCTTAGGGTGGCCTTCAGGATGCAAAGGTTCCTGAGTCATTTTACCACCTCTAGTCATAAGTCTAATAGCATAATCATTATTCTTACTATTCAATCCATTGAGCAAATCATTTTGAGCCTTAAGTACTTGTTCTACTTGAGTGGTAACCATAGAAGCATGTTTACTAATAAGTTTAAGTTCACCCTTGACAGTAGCCATATAATCACCCAAGTGTTCAAGCATATTTGAATTGTATTTCAATTGTCTTCCAAAATAAGCATTAAAATCTTCTTGCTTAGCCATAAATTTATCAAACTCATCTAAGCATGGGCTAGCAAACTTAGTAAATGGAATTTCAGCTTTATCATATCTATAGAGAGAATTTACATTTACTACCTGTGTCGGGTTATCAAGACCATGTACTTCTTCAATAGGTAATGGATTAAGATCGTATGTTTCTTCAACAGGCGGTAAATTAAGACCGTGTATTTCTTCAATAGGAGGTAAATTCTTAACATCTTCAGCTTTCATACCTTTTTCTTTCATAGATTTCTTTGCCTCTTTCATATCTTCAGGACTGGGAAATAGAATACCCCTCTTCTTTGGAGTTGGTTTAGGAATAGGCTCAGGAGCTGGCTCAGGAAGTGTCCAATTATTTTCATTTGCCAACATATTATTCAATAGAATTTCAGCCTCATCTGGTGTTCTTTCCCTGAAAACAGAACCAGCACAACTATCCAGGTAATATCTGGAGGTATCGGTTAGTCCATTATAAAATATATCAAGTATTTCATTTTTCTTAAGAGGATGATCAGGCAAAGAATTAAGTAATTGGAGAAGCCTCTCCAAGCTTGTGGGAGACTCTCTTCTTCAATTTGCACAAAATTATATATATCCCTTAAAGCAGCTTATTTCTTATGAGCAGGGAAATATTTAGCAGAGAAGTAATAAATCATATCCTGTGGACTACGCACACAACCAGGATCAAGAGAATTAAACCATATCTTAGCATCACCCTTTAATGAGAACGGAAATTTTTTAAGGATATAAAAGTAACGAGTTCTCTCATCATTAGTGAACAGGGTAGCTATATCATTTAATTTAGTAAGATGTGCCACAACAGTTTCAGATTCATAGCCATGAAAAGGATCAGATTCAATCAAAGTAACTATATCAGGGTCAACAAAGAATTCATAATCCTTATCAGTAACAAAGATAGGTGAAGTAGCAAAAGCAGGGTCAGGTTTCATCCTAGCAGTAAGAGATTGCTTATTCCATTTAGCTAATAACCTCTTGAGTTCGTATCCATCTTTGCAGGCTAAAATAGCAAAAGCAGCTTCTTTTCAAAAACATAACCCTCAGGAATAACAGGTGAGTCTTCATCATCACTTTCATCAATATTATCAGATTCAATATTTTCAGTCTCTCTAACCCTAGCAAGTTGTTCATCAAGAAATTCACCAAGTGGCACAGTAGTATCAAGCATAGTAGTTTCATCATAAGTATCATGCATAGCAGAAGTGGCATCATCAATAACATGCGACATATCAGAACGAATAGCAGAAGCAGGTTTAGGTGTTGCAAGCTTACTCAAAATAGAAGGTGAATCAAGTGCAGAGCTAGATGGCAGTTCCTTACCTCCCCTCATAGTTGAGGGATAAATCTTGGTTTTTGGATCTCTCAAGTTCTTCATAATGATAAGCAGATATAAATCCCAAGTGACTCAAAGAATAGAGCTATGCTCCCGGGCAGCGGCGCCAGAAAATAGTCCTTATAACCCACAAGTATAGGGGATCGCAACAGTTTTCGAGGGTAGAGTATTCAACCCAAATTTATTGATTCGACACAAGGGGAGCCAAAGAATATTCTCAAGTATTAGCAGCTGAGTTGTCAATTCAACCACACCTGGAAACTTAATATCTGCAACAAAGTATTTAGTAGCAAAGTAATATGATAGTAGTGGCAACGGTAGCAAAAGGTAACAATAGTAAAAGTAGTGTTTTTGGTATTTTGTAATGATAATAGCAATAGCAACGGAAAAGCAAATAAGCGGAGAACAATATGTGGAAAGCTCGTAGGCAACGGATCGGTGATGGAGAATTATGCCGGATGCGGTTCGTCATGTAATAGTCATAACATAGGGTGACACAGAACTAGCTCCAATTCATCAATGTAATGTAGGCATGTATTCTGAATATAGTCATACGTGCTTATGGAAAAGAACTTGCATGACATCTTTTGTCCTACCCTCCCGTCGCAGCGGGGTCCTAATGGAAACTAAGGGATATTAAGGCCTCCTTTTAATAGAGTACCGGAACAAAGCATTAGCACATAGTGAATACATTAACTCCTCAAACTATGGTCATCACCGGTAAGTATCCCAATTATTGTCACTTCGGGGTTAACGGATCATAACACATAATAGGTGACTATAGACTTGCAAGATAGGATCAAGAACTCTCATATGTTGATGAAAACATAATAGGTTCAGATCTGAAATCATGGCAGTCGGGCTCTAGTGACAAGCATTAAGCATAGGAAAGTCATAGCAACATCAATCTCAGAACATAGAGGATACTAGGGATCAAACCCTAACAAAACTAACTCAATTACATGATAGATCTCATCCAACCCATCACCGTCCAGCAAGCCTACGATGGAATTACTCACGCACGGCGGTGAGCATCATGAAATTGGTGATGTAGGATGGTTGTTAATGATGATGGCGATGGATTCCCCTCTCCGGAGCCCCGAACAGACGCCAGATCAGCCCTCCCGAGAGGTTTTAGGGCTTGGCGGCAGCTCCATATCGTAAAACGTGATGAATCCTTCTCTCTGATTTTTTCCTCCCCGAAACCAAATATATAGAGTTGGAGTTGAGGTCGGAGGAGCTCCAGGGGGCCCACGAGGTAGGGGGCATGCCCTAGGGGGGCAGGCGCGCCCCCCACCCTTGTGGACAGGTGGTGGGCCCCCTGGTCTTCATCTTTTGCAAGGATTTTATTATTATTTCCGAAACGATGTTCCGTGAAGTTTCAGGTCATTCTGAGAACTTTTGTTTCTGCACATAAATAACACCATGGTAATTCTGCTGAAAACAATGTCAGTCCGGGTTAGTTCCATTCAAATCATGCAAGTTAGAGTCCCAAACAAGGGCAAAAGTGTTTGGAAAAGTATATACGACGGAGATGTATCAAATACGGATATGTAGAACTCCTCCCTTGTAACCGACTCTGTGTAACCCTAGCCCCCTCCGGTGTCTATATAAGCTGGAGGGTTTAGGTCCGTAGGACCACAATAATCATACCATAGGCTAGCTTCTAGGTTTTAGCCTCTACGATCTCGTGGTAGATCAACTCTTGTAATACTCATATCATCAAGATCAATCAAGCAGGACGTAGGGTATTACCTCCATCGAGAGGGCCCAAACCAGGGTAAACATCGTGTCCCCTGCCTCCTATTACCATCCGCCTTAGACGCACATTTCGGGACCCCCTACCCGAGATCTGCCGGTTTTGACACCGACATTGGTGCTTTCAGTGAGAGTTCCACTATGTCGTCATCATAAGGAGGGATGGCTCGTCTCATTGTCAAGAACAACATCACCTCTGGGGGAGCCCTGGCTGTAGGCCAAACTCTCCGACTAGGCGGCTTGGTCATGACCGCCCGCTCGGCCGCTGCGCCGACGATGACTTCTCGGGTCATCGAAAATAGCCTCCACATCGGCTTGAAATTCATCGAGCAGATGGATCCAATGGAGCTCTCATCTTTGAACGAGCTCTTGGACCGCATCGCCACTCTGGGAGTCGCTACGGACTATTATCGATTGGGCTTAAACCCGATGAAAGGAAGATTAACTCTCCGCCGGTCACCCATCAGATAGCGGTGGTGGAGGAGCAATGCGGTGAATCTTCCTATATCCTGAGGATGAACTATGTCCGGATTCCCGAGCTCTCTGAGCTGGAGACCCGTCCACGGGAGGACATCGCCCTAACCCTGAACCTAGAATCAGGCAGTATGCCGAACCTGCGGGGCAACATCCCGGAGCCCGAACTTCCTAGATCGAAAACTCCCCCGCCCCTGGGTCTCAGATTGGGTCAAGCTCTGGACTTAAATCCACCCACCCACCCAGATATAAACGATCTTTCCCACATTAGGCAAGAGCCCCAAGAGACAGTACATCACTATTGGGCCAGATTCCTCCTTGTCATGAACAAGGTCAAGGACTGTCGCGTGGAAGACGCAATTTCATTCGTTTGCAACAATTGCACGGACAAGGGAATCCTCAATGCCATAAGTCGCCGTGACATGGAACACTTTGCTGACTTGGCGGCCATAGTATGGAAGTATTGTGCGATGGAAAGCGCCTGGAAAACCCAAACAAAATTTTGGGATAATCCGGCTCTGACAAAACCCCCAGTCTGAACTAAAAGGGTGCACTCTCATAAGTCGCCCGACTCAATTACAAAGAAGCAAAAGCCCACTACAGGGCGTGGAACCGTATTGGAAGGATGGCTTAACGGGCCCTGCAAAATTCATAGTACAGCAGATACCTTACCAACACACAGCCTTAGAGCATGTTGGGTACTCCGACAGGTGGCTAAGAGCGGTGAGGATCTCCTCATTCAAAACACCGTAGAGCACCATGCCATGGATAACAATAAAGTATTGACGGTCTTCGAGACCTTCGCCTCAAATAATAGGCATAAGCGAGCGCTCCGCAGCCTTGCCGAAGTCTGCCACATGGCAGCAATAAATCCATGGAGCGACACGTCTATCACCTTCAATGCTAGTGATGAACCTAAATTCTGAACAACCTGAGCACGAGTCGCCTTGGTCCTCAGTCCAATTGTGGACGACTTTCGGCTTACCAAAGTGCTCATGGACGGCGGCAGTGGACTAAACCTCATTTATGAGGAGACTCTTCAAAAAATGGAAAGAAGCACGACCTTCTGAGGAATCATCCCTAGTCGGGAGGCACGCTGCCCTGGGAAATCCACACTAGATGTGGTATTCGGCACTCCAGAGAATTACAGGTCCGAAGAAATTACATTCCAAGTGGCCCTGTTCAGTAGCGGATACCACGCCCTTCTAGGGCGTGAGGCATTCACGATCTTCCAAGCCATACCCCATTACGGGTACATGAAGCTCAAAATGCCTGGGCCCAATGGAATCATCACTCTAGCTAGTGATCCGGACATAGCACTCTGCGCCGAAAACAAGACAGCCGCACTGGCCCTCGAGGCATTATCTGAAGCCCTTGCGGCGGAGGAATTAACTGCGTTGTGCTCCACAGTGGACAGGGACGACATGATACTCGATAAAAGATCCAAGTCCACCTCTTTTAAACCAACGGATGAAATAGTCAAATTCTAAGTCCATCCAATGGACCCCACAAAAACAGCATCCATCGGGGCACAGTTAAACCCCACTGTAGAAGCCGCACTACAGGAGTTCCTGCATGAGAATTGGGACATATTCGCTTGGCATCCTTCAGACATGCCAGGAATCCCACGCAGGTTGGCCCAGCATAGCCTTAACATTCTAAAAGGATTCAGGCCGGTCAAGCAGACTCTTCGGCGTTTCTCTGAACCTAAGCGACAAGCCGTGGGAGAGGAGCTAGCCAAGTTACTGGAGGCCGGATTCATTAGAGAAATAAAACATCTGGACTGGCTAGCAAACCTGGTGATGGTACCAAAGAAGGACAAATCCTGGCGCTTATGCGTCGACTTCAAGGACCTTAATAAGGCTTGCGCAAAGGATCCCTTCCCCCTCCCTCACATTGATCAAATTATCATGCTACCACAGGACATGACTCATTGTGCTTCCTCGACGCATACTTTGGTTACCACAAAATTAAGATGGCGGAGTCCGATCAAGCTGCAACGGCATTTATCACTCCATATGGCCCCTTGTGTTTTAACACAATGCCCTCCGGGCTCAAAAACGTCGGCGCAACGTATCAACGCATGATTCAGACATGTCTGGAAAAGCAGATCGGCAAAACAGTGGAGGCATACGTAGATGATGTGGTCGTTAAACCAGACACGTCGACTCCTTAATAGACGACTTGAGGCTCATGTTCGACAATCTCCGAACATATGACATTAAGCTCAATCCGAAAAAATGCGTTTTCGGCGTACCCACCGGAAAGCTCCTGGGCTTCATCGTCTCCATAGAGGAATTGAAGCAAATCCGGCTAAAATCCGAGCCCTTTCGCAGTTGGCTATCCCAACTGACCTCAAGAAAATCCAAAAGTTAACTGAATGTGGGGCGGCCTTAAGCCGCTTTATCTCCCGATTAGGAGAAAAGGCACTCCCCCTTTATCGCCTTCTTCGGCGCACCGAACACTTCGAGTGGACGGACGCAGCCACGGCCGGATTCGAAGGAATAAACGCCATCCTGGCACTAACCCAATCTTGGCCGCTCCAAATCTCGGTGAACCAATGCTGTTATATATAGCGGCAACTCACCAAGTTGTAAGCGCAGTGCTCGTCGTCGAACGAGAGACGGACGGACATAAATTCCCACTTCAAAAGTCGGTATATTATGTATCCACTGTCCTCACTCCATGGAAATCACGGTACCCACATTATCAAAAGATAGCATACGCAGTATTCATGGCATCCCGGAAATTACGACACTGCTTTCAAGAGTGTTCAATTACGGTGGCCTCAGAAGTACCACTCAACGACATAATAAACAACCGCGATGCCACGGGCCGGATTGCCAAATGGGCTATCGAGCTCCTCCCGTTCGAAATAACATATAGACCATGGCGATCCATTAAGTCGCAAGTACTGGCCCATTTCATCGCCGAGTGGACAGAAGCCGAACTCCCTAAAGAGTACGGTGCGTACTCCAATTGGATTATGCACTTTGACGGCTCTAAAATGCTGGCTGGTCTGGGGGCTGGCGTCGTCCTGACGTCCCCCATCGGAGATATAGTCCAATACATACTTCAAATACTATACACAGACTCCAACAACGCAGCCGAATACAAGGCCCTATTACATGGTCTCCGGATGGCAGTTTCCATGGGCATTCAGCGCCTGGAAGTGCGTGGGGACTCGAACCTCGCAATATCTCAAATAAATGGATACTTCGATGCCAAGGATCCGAAAATGGCGGCATATCACAACGCCGTCCTCAAAATGTCACCTCGGTTTGAGGGGCTTGAATTCCACCATGTGGCTCGGGAAAACAATCAGGTGGCGGATATCCTCGCCCGTATCGGTGCTAAGCGCGACCCTGTCCCACCTAACATCTTCCTGGAAAAGCTGTTTAAGCCATCCGTGGTATGGGAAGGGGACACCGGTAACAATAGTTTGGACCTGGCCACAACACCAGATACCGAACACTCTGACACAATCGGAGGCTCAGCCATCGAAATAACACCTTCAGCCCACGTGATAATGGTCGTCATCGCCCCGTGGACAGAACCATTCCTGTCCTACCTAACCAGGCAGGAACTACCCGAGGACCAAAATGAGGCACGCTGCATAGTGCGGCGATCTAAAGCCTACAAGGTCCACGAGGCAGAGCTTTATAAGAAAAGTACTACCGGAGTCCTTCAAAGGTGCATCTCCGAAGAGGAAGGGTGGAAGCTTTTGGCAAAAATCCATGCTGGACTCGGCGGCCACCACGCTGCAGCCCGGGCCCTTGTAAGCAAGGCCTTCCGTACAGGTTTCTATTGGCCGACGGCCCGAGCAGATGCACAGTATCTGGTCCAACGTTGCATTGGTTGCCAGCTTTTTGCAAACCAAAGCCATATGCCGCCTACCGCTCTCCAAACAATCCCCATTACTTGGCCCTTTGCGGTCTGGGGGCTCAATATGGTCAGACCCCTCAAAGGGGGAACCCATAAGAAAAAAATACTTACTGGTCATGTTGGATAAGTTCACCAAATGGATAGAAGCCAAACCCGTTAAAATGGCTGAATTCGGACCGGTGATAGACTTCATATCTGGGGTTGTACACCGTTATGGCATCCCCCACAACATCATCACTGACAATGGCACGAACTTTACAACCGACGAGGTAAAACTTTGTTGCAGCAACATGGGCATCAAGCTCGATTATGCTTCTGTCTGTCACCCGCAAACTAACGGTTAAGAAGAGCGAGCAAATGGTTTTATCATGAGTGGCACCAAACCCAGACTAGTGCGGTCCTTAAAGGAATCAAACACGCACTGGGTAGAGGAGCTCGACTCCGTACTATGGGGCCTGCGGACCACACCGAATCGCACTACCGGATACACACCGTTTTTATGGTGTACAGCGCAAAGGCAGTTCTTCCTTGCGACATAATTCATGACTCACCTCGAGTGCGCATATACGAAGAAAAAGAGGCCGATCTCGATCGGCAGGACAGTTTGGACGCCCTGGAGGAGGAGCGCGACGTGGCAAAAGCCCGTTCCGTATTCTATCAGCAACAGGCTCGAAGGTATCAAAGCAGAGAAGTACGGGCCAGAACCTATAACGTTGGCGAACTAGTTCTACGCCTGCCGGAGAAGAAAAAGAACAAGCTCAAGCCTAAATGGGAAGGTCCCTTCATTATTGACCAAGTTCTGACCGGTGGAGCGTACCGTCTGCGGGATGCATCGGACAATCGACTCGAGCCAAACCCATGGAACACAGCCAGACTCCGAAGATTCTATGCCTAGTGCCGGACTCTATGTTCGTCTCCTTACCCCCGTCAACTTTTTGCATATCCGTTATCTGTGTTTTCTCTCTTTCTCTCTTGTTTTTTCTTCTCCTCAAGGCCTTAAAAGGCTAACCTGTGTCTTAACTAAACAATCTTGACGCGCTAACCACGCTCATTATACCTGGGGGCTTCTTATATAGAAGCTTAATATAACTATTTTTCTGGGCTTTATGCCCCACACATGTGTTACTCTTCCGCATGTACTTTTTTTCGCCATTATATGCATTGATATGACTTAAGTTTTGACCAAGCTGGGTTGCCTGGCTCTTATATTTGTGCCGTACGTTCCCGTTAATTCGGCTAGGGCATAAGGGGAGAACCTCTGCGATTGTTATTGTCGGGTCAGCCAGATGTGTACCTCAGACTGGGTGAAGCCGAAAGCTAGTGTTCTTAAGGGAATATTCGGTCAGTGAACAAAAGATGACTTTTATTTATTTTGATACATGCCCCTAGATGTTTATAGTCTGTGTCTCTTTTCGCAGTTCAGACATGCACATTAGGGCATGCGTACCCAGGGAAAGGAACCCTTAACGGAACTATTCTTCCTAGAAGATGTTTCTTACTATCCATGTAATATAACATAGCTAGTTGGGTACTTGTCTGTTCAATCACTTATGACCCCTACGCCTGGTTTCCACGCATACCCCGGTTTTCACATAACCGAGCGGGTATTCGGATGCACTCCGGACTATCGGGTCCAGAGGTCGAAGCGAAAAGAACCGCCATGACAAATGATTTACAATCCGGCTAGGGACATTATATATGTCACTTAAAGTACACAGTCACTAAGATTGATTAAATTCTTCTTCTATACCATCCAACAGGCTGTCTAGCCTACAATCCTGTTGGGAATACTTTGCGGCTAATTCTACTTGGTCATACACCAAACTGACGGGGATCTCTTTCCCATCGGGCCCCACAGGTCCGACCTCGGCCATGTGGTTTGGGTCAGCTTTGGTATATGGCGTCTTTACCATGGCCCAGGCTTCCCTTGCACCTTGTCGGCAGGCGGATATCTTCCATAATCGAAAGCGCCGCCGCGCTCCCTTGAGCTTCTCTATAAGCTCCCCCATGCCTACTGGTGGGGAGGTAGATGGCCACAATGCTTGGGCAATACCCTGCATCACCTGCCGAACTTGTTCGTGCAGTTGTGAGAGCTCTGGTAGAAGATCACCCACAGACCCGGACATCTCCTCTGCGGGACGACCCGTCAGCATACCTGCAGACATAACTCTGTTAGCCGGCTTCTTCGCCGAACTATTTCAAAAGTTCGCTCAAGCACTTACTGAAAATGCCGCGTCAAAGCTGCTTATTCTCCTTCACGGAGTCCGCAAGCTGGGCTCGGACATCTTTTAGTTCCACGCCCAGCTGGATATTGGCGTCCTGGAGATTATTTTTCTCCTGCCAGACCCGCGTAAGCACGCGCTTGCTAGCATTTAGCTGTCGATTAGCACATTGCGCATTCTCCGACGCGACCTCCTGATTCACTCCAGAGTCATCTGCAACATCTATTGTTAGATTTGCATGCCTGTCGCATACTATCTCGTACCTATCATTCTTTGCAATGGAAGCAAGTGTTACCAGAGGGGGCCTTCTCAGACTCCTTCAAGGCGGCAACCGCGGCCTGTAGCTGGGCTTTGCACTCTTCCAGCTCTTGAGACAATTGGGTATTCTTATCTGTAAGAACCTGCACAAATAATGATCCTTAAATCAGTTGTGTCAACTATTTCAAGTCTCAGGGTCTACTGATATATATAATCGTCAAATTTTCTTACCCGTATATCCTTTACATATTGGTCCATGGCTCTGGCAAGACCGTTTTGAGCAGCATGGATGTACGCGTCTCCTGAGTTGAAGGCATCGAACGCCTCTTGGGAGAAACAAGCGTCACGGAGTACGACCCGGCGACGCCTGTGATTCATGGCGCTCTCCACTTCAGAATTTGTAGCGGATAGTCTATCCGCATCCTCTATAGGAGGAGCATCCGGCGTTCGCCCCGTGTTAGCTTCCACCTCTATGTCCGGCCCTGGAGCCCGACTGGTGGAGGCGTGATTGGCAACCTCTCCGGATATAGTCCGGCGAGCGTTTTTCCTACTAGGAAACATGGACATCATTATATTTTAAGAAAGACGACAACCACAGAGTGAGGTTCTGTATCATACCTCTGCGCCGGCATCTTACTCCTGACCGCCTTCCTTTTTAGCCCACCCGGCTTCGGTGTCCCTTGTTGGCGAGTCCCTGCGGGGTCGGCATGGCGTCCTGAGGGCCTTCCCTGTAAAACACCATATGTGTACGGTAGGTGAAGTGCATAAAAGGGGATCCTTCTCGGAAGTTGGGACTCCGGTTTTTCTTACATGCGATGCAGGGAGTAGCCCAGGATAGTTGGCTATGATGGCCACCATGGCATCATCGCAGCTCAATTGATAGAATGTCATGTCAATCAGCTCCACAAATATGTCCGGATCCCCTTCGAGTCCGGGATCGAGGGCCCGGTCAGGGTCCTCCGGTTGTGGAGGTGGGCTGTTGACCTCCCTTACGGCTTTTCGCAGTTCCTGTCATGAAACGGCAAGGTGAGTATTTATGACAAAGAATGCGGGAAGGTTGGGAGTAAAAAGTGACAGCTCACCCAGCTTGGGGGGGGGGTTGTACATGGAGAATCCATCCCGTGGCTTAATACGGATGAACTCCTCTTCCTCTCCCTTGAACAAATCGGACAGAATTTTTGCTAGGGCAGCAACTAAGTCCGGTCCCTTACGCCCGCAGTGGGTGGCATTATCTTCCCCGTTAAAGCGCCACATGGGGTGCCTTCGATATTGAAGTGGCTGCACCCCCCGCATTATACATATTGACATAACCTCGATTATTGTCAGTCCTGATTGAGCCAGCACTTTTATCCGGCCCATAAGGTAAAGGACTTCTCCGTTATCTTCCTCCTGAGGGCTCCGTCGGCGCCAGCTTCGGCGTTTCTTCAAAGGAGCATTGTCGAACTCAGGAAGACCCATCCGAATAGGATCTGGAAGGGGGACGTCCTCCATGTAAAACCACTCCGAAGGCCAGTCCTCGGACGTCTTCTTTGGGGTACCGGACAGGTATTCGGTCCCGACGATGTGCCATATTTCGGCTCCACCCACTTGATATATTGAGCCCTCCTGTGTGTGGGGCATAAGGCAGAGTAGCCTCTTCCACAGCTCGAAATGAGCTTCGTAGCCCAAAAACAGCTCACAAAGAGCAACATAACCAGCAAGGTGTAATATGGAAGCGGGGGTGAAATTATGCAACTGGAGGCCATAAAACTCCAAGAGCCCGCGGAGGAATGGATGGATCAGAAATCCAAGTCCCCTTAGTAAATAAGGGATAAGGCATACCCGCTCCCCCTTGGAGGGATTGGGGAAGCTCTTCGCTTACTCTGCGCCATTATAGGTGGCGAGCCCGGCTCGAACGGGGACCATATACGCTGGAGGGAGAAATCCCTAGGTCTGCAACTCTACTAATTGGCTGTGCGGGACGGAACACTTCTCCCAGTCACCGGGCTTAGGGCTACGGGAGCGGGAGGAAGAGCTGCGATGGCCGGCCATGTTGGAATGGATTTTTCCGAGCATGCTCCGATGGATACTCGCCGTGGGAGGATGGTGTGGTATGGATCTAAGAATCCCCGTCTCTTTAATAGACAGTTTACTTACATGGCTAGGGTGGCGAATGTAAAAATGCCCTGGCTCCTCGGATTCACTCGAGATGTGGAAGATAGCCCTTATTGGGCGTGGAAGCCAAGAAGTGCAACATTTATGGGGAGCCGGACACTACTCAGCAGATATTCAGAATTTGGAGAAGAACCCGCCTTGCAATGCCGAAGACAAATCTGCGCGTCGGACTCATCGTCATTGAAGCCCGGTTCGGGGGCTACTGAGGGAGTCCTGGATTAGGGGGTCTCCGTACAGCCGGACTATATCCTTTGGCCGGACTCTTGGATTATGAATATATAAGATTGAAGACTTTGTCTCGTGTCCGGATAGGACTCTCCTTGGCGTGGAAGGCAAGCTTGGCAATACGGATATGTAGATCTCCTCCCTTGTAACCGACTCTGTGTAACCCTAGCCCCCTCCGGTGTCTATATAAGCTGGAGGGTTTAGTTCGTAGGATGACAACAATCATACCATAGGCTAGCTTCTAGGTTTTAGCCTCTACGATCTCGTGGTAGATCAACTCTTGTAATACTCATATCATCAAGATCAATCAAGCAGGACGTAGGTTATTACATCCATCGAGAGGGCCCGAACCTGGGTAAACATCATGTCCCCTACCTCCTATTACCAGACGCATAGTTCGGGACCCCCTACCCGAGATCCACCGGTTTTGACACCGACAGGGGTATTCTATTTCTCAGTCCTGAAGATATGCAAGAGGCAAAGAAATCTATGAAAGAAAAAGGTATTAAAGCTGAAGATGTTAAGAATTTACCTCCGATTGAAGAAATACACTGTCTTAATTTACCGCCTGTTGAAGAAACACATGATCTTAATCCATTACCTATTGAAGAAATACAAGGTCTTGATAACCCAACACAGGTAGTAAAGGTAAATTCTCTCTATGGATATGATAAAGCTGAAATCCCATTTACTAAGTTTGCTAGCCCATGCTTAGATGAGTTTGATAATTTTATGGTTAAGCAAGAAGACTTCAATGCTTATTTTGATAGACAATTGAAATACAATTCAAATATAATATGCTTGAACACTTGGCTGATTATATGGCTAATGTCAAAGGTGAACTTAAACTTATTAGTAAACATGCATCTATGGTTACCACTCAAGTAGAACAAGTACTTAAAGCTCAAAATGACTTGCTCAATGAATTGAATAGTAAGAAAAATGATAATGCGGTTAGAGTTATGACTAGAGGTGGTAGAATGACTCAGGAACCTTTGTATCCTGAAGGCCACCCTAAGAGAATTAAGCAAGATTCTCAGAGAAATAATATAGATGTACCTAGTTCTTCTAAAAGGAAGAAAAATAAAAATGATAGGACTCTGCATGGTTCTAGTGAACCTATCACTGAAACACCTGAGAATCCAAATGATATTTCTATTTATGATGCTAAAACACAATCTGGTAATGAACCTGCAACTAGTGATAATGTTAATGATAATGTTCATGATGATGCTCAACCTAGTAATGATAATGATATAGAAATTGAACCTGCTGTTGATCTTGATAACACACAATCAAATAATCAATGTTATGATAAGAAAGACTTTGTTGCTAGGAAACATGGTAAAGAAAGAGAACCATGGGTTCAAAAACCCATGCCTTTTCCTCCCAAACCATCAAAGAAAAAGGATGATGAGGATTTTGAGCGCTTTGCTGAAATGATTAGACCTATCTTTTTGCGTATGCGATTAACTTATATGCTCAAAATGAATCCTTATGCTAAGTATATGAAAGATATTGTTACTAATAAAAGAAAGATACAGGAAGCTGAAATTTCCACCATGCTTGGTAATTATACTTTTAAGGGTGGAATACCAAAGAAACTTGGAGATCGGGGAGTACCCACTATACCATGCTCCATTAAAAGAAACTATGTTAAAACTGCTTTATGTGATCTTGGAGCCGGTGTTAGTGTTATGCCTCTCTCTCTTTATATCGTAGACTTGATTTCAATAAGTTGACACCTACTGAAATATCTTTGCAAATGGCTGATAAATCAACTGCTATACTTGTCGGTATTTGTGACGATGTGCCTGTTGTAGTGGCAAACGTTACTATTTTAACGGACTTTGTTATTCTTGATATTCCCGAGGACGATAGTATGTCTATTATTCTTGGAAGACCCTTTTTGAATACTGTAGGGGTTGTTATTGATTGCACTAAAGGCAATGTCACTTTTCATGTTAATGGTAATGAGCATACGATACACTTTCCGAGGAAACAACCTGAAGTTCATAGTATCAATTCTATTGGAAAAATTCCATCGATTATTTTTGGAGGTTTTGAATTTCCTCTTCCTATTGTCAAGAATAAATATGATATTCTTGTTATTGGGTATGTGCATATCCCCGTTGAGGTAACATAGTGTTATTCAAAATTTCTCTGGTTCCATGTTATTCGGAATGAGTTCATTAACAAGACTTGATCAACCTTGTTAGTGGATTCCATTGGATGAGCATGAGAAGGATGAAACTAGAAGGCACAACTCTCTGTACCCTCCTTTTACTTTCTATTATTTATATTAAATAAAATAAAAATAGTATTTTTCTGTCTATTATCTGAATTATCCATGCAATATAAAGATACCCTGAAAATAAAAGTTCTCCAAATGCCCTGAAATTTAAATATGATTTTTTTCTGGAATATTTGAGAATATTTGGCACTGAGAACACAACATGGGGGGCATCCACCTAGCCACGAGGGTGGAGGGCGCGCCCTACCCCCCCTGGGCGCACCCCCCTGCCTCATGGGCCCATGGTGGCCCCTTCTACTTATTCCTGCACCCACACACTTCTTCTTCCTCCCACAAACACGAATATCGAGCTCAAGCACGAGTTCTAGCTCATTTTGCTGCCATTTTCGATCTCCTTGCTCAAAGCACCTCTCACAAAACTGCTTGGGGAGATTGTTCCTTGGTATTTGACTCCTCCATTGGTCCAATTAGTTTTTGTTCTAGTGCTTTATTCATTGCAAATTTTTGTTGCTTAGGTGACCCTGTTCTTGAGCTTGCATGTCAAATTTATATGATCAAAAGTAGTTTTGATGCATGATATAGGCTCTAGGCACTTGTAGGAGTAGTTGCTATCAATTTTATTGAGTTTGGTTCACTTTTATTTGAAGTTACTAAAATTTTCAGATATTTTTCAGAGGAAGAAATATGTTTAGGAAAATGTACCAAGGTGGCTCTTCAAGGAAACAAGAGCCCAGGCTTGCAATGCGTGATGCTGATGATGAGCCACCAAGAGAGGCTCCAGTGTGTCCTTGTGAATGGCCTTCGGAAAACTTTATGGATCAAGCGGGAATTAAGGAAGAATTTAACGCATATTTGCGTAACACTGATCTTGTGAGCTTTGAGGAAGAAAAGTGCCGCCAGTATCACTATCTCACTAGTTCCTTTGTGAGGAGGTTTCAATTTTCATCTTCACGTAATTCTCCAACTGTCCTGTTTGATCTTTATGAAAATTCTTACACCATGGACTTAGAGGATTTTACCACTGCTTGCAAGCTTCAACAATGGGGTAGTGTCAGGGAACCTCGCAAATCTGAATTTAGAGATTTTCTTGCTAGTATAACTGTGGGGGAATCTAGAGATATAACACAAGCTACCATAGGGAGCATTCACTTTCCTGCTATATATTATTTTGCTCTCTTCATAGGTAGATGCATTAATGGTAAAGATGAGGCATGTCACATGTGTGTCCCTGACCTCAGTATTCTTAGGAGTGTTGTGTTAGGAGATAAATCTTATAATTTGGGAGCCATTGTTGCACATAGGTTGCATCTTAATAGATTTCATGGAGATTTCTTTGGTGGAATTTATGCAACCCGCATAGCTAATATTCTTGGTATAGCCATACATGAAGATGATATTGAGTCGCCTCCTACTTATTTGGATTATGACGCTATGGTTCACCACCAGTTTGTCGAGAGGAATGAATCACCTCTCCGGTATCGCTTAATCTTTGACAGACGTTGTGCTGTCCGTATTACTCTCCCTGCTCCTGCCTTCTTTGATTATCAGGCAAAAGGAAGATATGTTATTGCCAGAGAGGAGGCAGATGAGTACGAGAGGAGGGCGGACGCCGCTCGTCACCACGCTGCAGCTCAGGAGGCGATAGCCGCTGCATCTCAGTACGATCCCGACTATTACTATGGATACCCGCCAGGCCAACCGTGGCCATAGACCAACTTAGGCCAAAAGCCTAAGCTTGGGGGAGTACATATTTCCCACCGACATTACATTCATGTTCACACACTCATTGCTAGATGTCGGTGCTCATACTTTTTCATTGTATCATCCATGCTAGTTTATTTCCCTTTTTATGCTTTCTTCTTGTGTGCTTAATAAAACCTTAAGAAAAACAAAAAAATTAGTTGTAGTTTTTAATTAGTTTACCTTCCATGCTTGTAGTAGTAATTAAAAAGAAAACCCAAAAAGATTTCATGTTCTTCTTTTACTTGTTGGGAGCTTTCCTGTGTAAATAGTTTTATTTCTTTTCTTCTCTTTGGGGGTCGATAGGAGAAGACCATGATTAAATTGTTGAAGTGGCTCTTATATGCATTATTGTTGATCTGACAAAAGAGCCCATATCACCTTGTCTTCTCTCTTGAATTGAATGCTTGCAGATTCCAGCTTAGTCCAATGCATGTGCACTATTATTATTATTATCCACATCGTTCGGTCGTGCAAGTGAAAGGCAATTATGACGATATATGATGGACTGATTGAGATGAGAAAAGCTGGTATGAACTCAACCTCTCTTGTTTTTGTAAATATGATTAGTTCATCATTCCTGATTCAGCCTATTATGAATAAACATGTTTGCAATGACAAATAGAGATCATAATTTCTTGTGCCATGCTTGATTAGCTAGGAGCTTATAATGGTTTACCTTGCGTGCCAACATGCTATTAAAATGGTTGTGATGTGGTACGATAGGGTGGTATCCTCCTCTGAATGATTTAAGTGACTTGACTTGGCACATGTTCACGCATGTAGCTGAAACAAAATCAACATAGCCTTCATGATATTTATGTGTGGTGGATAATATCCTACTCATGCTTGCATTCGGTGTTGATTAATTTTAATGCATGTTCATAACTGTTGTCACTCTCTAGCTGGTAGCTTCCCAGTCTTTTGCTATCCTTCACCTGTACTAAGCGAGAATACTGCTTGTGCATCCAGTCCCATAAACCCCAAAGTTGTTCCATATGAGTCCACCATACCTACCTATATATGGTATCTACCCGCCGTTCCAAGTAAATTTGTATGTGCCAAACTCTAAACCTTCAAATAAATATCATGTTTTGTATGCTTGAATAGCTCATGTATCAACTAGGGCTATCTGTATGTTCCATGTTAGGCAGGTTATTCTCAAGAGGAGTGGACTCCGCTCCTCACTCACGAGAAAGTGGCTGGTCACCGGGATGCCCAGTCCCATGCTTTATGCAAATCAAATCAAAATAATTGCAAACAAAACTCCCCCTGGGACTCTTGTTAGTTAGAGGCACTCGTTGTTTCGAGCAAGCCATGGATTGATGCTTGTTGGTGGAGGGGGAGTATAAACTTTACCATTCTGTTTGGGAACCGCCTATAATGTGTGTAGCATGGAAGATATAGCCATCTCCTGGTTGTTATGTTGACAATGAAAGTATAATGCTCAAAATATTATTCACCTCTATTTCAAAACCGAGCTCTGGCACCTCTACAAATCCCTGCTTCCCTCTGTGAAGGGCCTATCTATTTACTTTCATGTTGAGTCATCATCCTCTTATTAAAAAGCACCAGTTGGAGAGCACCGCTGTCATTTGCATTCATTATTGTTAGTTTACATTGAGTATGACTTGACTGGATCTCTTTTACCATGAATTACAATGTCTAGTCAGTCCTTGATCTTTAAAGGTGCTCTGCATTTATGTTTTGTGGTCTCAAAAAGGGCTAGCGAGATACCATCTTGTTATATCATATTACGATGGTTTTGAGAAAGTGTTGTCATCCGAGATTTATTATTATTCCTCGCTAGTTGATTATGCCATTGATATGAGTAAACATGAGACCTATGCGTTATTGTGAATATGGTTAGTTCATAATCTTCGCTGAAAACTTGAATGTTGGCTTTACATATTTACAACAACAAGAGCAAATAGAGTTTGTAAAAGTTTTTCTTTATCACTTTCAGTTTATCAACTGAATTGCTTGAGGACTAGCAATGGTTTAAGCTCGGGGGAGTTGATACGTCTCCATCGTATCTACTTTTCCAAACACTTTTGCCCTTGTTTTGGACTCTAACTTGTATGAATTGAATGGAACTAACCCGGACTGACACTGTTTTCAGCAGAATTACCATGGTGTTATTTATGTGCAGAAACAAAAGTTCTCGGAATGACCTGAAACTTCACGGAATGTCTGTTTGGAAATAATAAAAAAATCCTTGCAAAAGATGAAGACCAGGGGCCCACACCATAGCCACGAGGGTGGGGGCGTGCCTGCCCCCCCTAGGGTGCGCCCCCCTACCTTGTGGGCCCCCTGGAGCTCCTCCGACCTCAACTCCAACTCTATATATTTGGTTTCGGAGAGAAACAATCAGAGAGAAGGATTCATCGCATGTTACGATACGGAGCCGCCGCCAAGCCCTAAAACCTCTCGGGAGGGCTGATCTGGAGTCCGTTCGGGGCTCCGGAGAGGGGAATCTGTCGCCATCGTCATCATCAACCATCCCCCATCACCAATTTCATGATGCTCACTACCGTGCGTGAGTAATTCCATCGTAGGCTTGTTGGACGGTGATGGGTTGGATGAGATTTATCATGTAATCGAGTTAGTTTTGTTAGGGTTTGATCCCTAGTATCCACTATGTTCTGAGATTGATGTTGCTATGACTTTGCTGTGCTTAATGCTTGTCACTAGGGCCCGAGTGCCATGATTTCAGATCAGAACCTATTATGTTTTCATCAATATATGAGAGTTCTTGATCCTATCTTGCAAGTCTATAGTCGCCTATTATGTGTTATGATCCGTTAACCCCGAAGTGACAATAATCGGGATACTTACCAGTGATGACCGTAGTTTGAGGAGTTCATGTATTCATTATGTGTTAATGCTTTGGTCCGTTACTCTATTAAAAGGAGGCCTTAATATCCCTTAATTTCCGCTAGGACCCCACTGCCACGGGAGGGTAGGACAAAAGATGGCATGCAAGTTTTTTTCCATAAGCATGTATGACTATATTCGGAATACATGCCTACATTACATTGATGAATTGGAGCTAGTTCTGAGTCACCCTAGGTTATGACTGTTACATGATGAACCACATCCGGCATAATTCTCTATCACCGATCCATTGCCTACGAGCTTTCCACATATTGTTCTTCGCTTATTTACTTTTCCGTTGCTATTGCTATCATCACTACAAAATACCAAAAACATTACTTTTGCCATCATTACCTTTTGCTACCATTACTACTACTATCATATTACTTTGCTACTAAATACTTTGCTGTAGATATTAAGTTTCCAGGTGTGGTTGAATTGACAACTCAGCTGCTAATACTTGAGAATATTCTTTGGCTCCCCTTATGTCGAATCAATAAATTTGGGTTGAATACTCTACCCTCAAAAACTATTGCGATCCCCTATACTTGTGGGTTATCACATGCTGGAGCTTATCAGCCCACCTCCACGCAGTGACGAGGCACCCAGTGCCTATGACCTTCCTCGTGAATTACTCGTCTTCGTACACCTCCTCCGCACGACGACGCGCTCGGCCCCAAAGCTCTGCCGCCTCATTTTTCCAGGCGGCATCACGAGCTTCATAGGACGCCTGGTACCTGGCTTCCTCGTCCGCCATCTCCTTCTTGAACGCCACTTGCCTGGCTTTCTCAGCCGGCAGCAGCGACTTCCACAGACAAAGATTGTACTGGCCCCAAAACCAATCCAAAGTTGGGGGGTCCGGCGCAACCTCGTCAGGCGGCGCGTAGGGGTCCTCGTTGCTGCTAATTGAGTGACCATCCTTGGGGGGCGGCGACTCCTCGTCGGCATGTGGGCATACCGGCGGCGCCATGGCAGAGATTTGAGAGAGAGAGAGAGGGCGAGCGAGGAGAGGATGTATATGAGAATGCAGGCGGGACGACGTGAGCAAGGTAGTATTTATTGGCAGCCAGAATATAGATCGACGGGGACAGTACACACGCCGGTCGCCGGAATTTGTGAGTACTGTAGTTTGAATTACACACGATTCCCGCAGCAAAATCTGTGTGTGAACATAATGGCCAAAATTCGTGTGTGAACATAATAGCTGACGGTTTCCAATGCAGAACGGTGTCTGATTAATGATCCCCTCCATTCACCTACCAAACCACGAGCCGCGAGATAGACTGCCAATCATGTGGGGGCCGGTTGTCTTGCCAGATCTTTACATTTTCCTTTTTGAACACCAGATATTTACATCGTCTGGTGATTTTTTAACTCGCACACAAGTACACAAAAGTATGATTTTTCAAACCGTTATGGTTAGGTGTTGCATGTAGATGTAGTTCAAATTTGAATTACGGTCATTAAAATGGTTAGAAAATCACTTAAATGTCTTTAAAAGGTCAAATGACCATTGAAATTTTCTAAATTTTCACAAGACAGTTGTATTAGTGCACGTTAAATGTTGAAAAAAATTGAAGGCCGTAAGAGGAAGATATCTCCCGTTGGTCATCAAACATGCATTGTTCCCTCTCGGAACCACGAACCTTCTAGTGAGTTGCTCCGGTTTGTGAGGGGTGTGTGTCCAAACTTTCATCAAACAGGGCAATTTTTTACAACATCATCTTGGTGGCATGACATTAAATCAAGCAAGCTTTCATGTTTTTCTGATCATTTTTTAATTCTTTGGAATTAAAATGCCATGCTACTCCATGCATGTGTGCCCATGCCTTGAGACCAATATGTTTGAAAATTCCTTCTAATTTACTGCACATGGAATTAACTCGCACACAAGTACATAGAAATATGATTTTTTTTTCAAACCGTTATGGTTAGGCGTTGCATGTAGATGTAGTTCAAATTTGAATTACGGTCATTAAATGGTTAGAAAATGACTTAAATATCTTTAAAAGGTCAAATGACCCCTGAAATTTTCAAAAATTTCACATGACAGTTGTATTAGTGCACGTTAGACGTAGAAAAAAAATTGAAGGCCGTAAGACGAAGCTATCTCCTGTTTGTCATCAAACATGCATTGTTCCCTCTCGGAACCACGAACCTTCTAGTGAGTTGCTCCGGTTTGTGAGGGTGTGTGTTGATGTCTACTACACAACTTTCTTCTTGTAGACATTGTTGGGCCTCCAAGTGCAGAGGTTTGTAGGACAGTAGCAAATTTCCCTCAAGTGGATGACCTAAGGTTTATCAATCCATAGGAGGCGTAGGATGAAGATGGTCTCTCTCAAGCAACCCTGCAACCAAATAACAAAGAGTCTCTTGTGTCCCCAACACACCCAATACAATGGTAAATTGTATAGGTGCACTAGTTCGGCGAAGAGATGGTGATACAAGTGCAATATGGATAGTAGATAATAGCTTTTGTAATCTGAAAATATAAAAACAGCAAGGTAACGAATGATAAAAGTGAGCGTAAACGGTATTGCAATGATGGTAAACAAGGCCTAGGGTTCATACTTTCTCTAGTGTAAGTTCCCTCAACAATACTAACATAATTGGATCATAAACTATTCCTCAACATGCAACAAAGAGTCACTCAAAGTCACTAATAGCGGAGAACGAACGAAGAGATTATGGTAGGGTCTGAAACCACCTCAAAGTTATTCTTTCCAATCAATCCGTTGGGCTATTCCTATAAGTGTCACAAATAGCCCTAGTGTTTGTACTAGAATAACATCTTAAGATACAAATCAACCAAAACCCTAATGTCACCTAGATACTCCAATGTCACCTCAAGTATCTGTGGGCATGATTATACGATATGCATCACACAATCTCATATTCATCTATTCAACCAACACAAAGGACCTCAAAGAGTGCCCCGAAGTTCTACTGGAGAATCACGATGAAAATGTGTGCCAACCCCTATGCATAGGTTCATGAACCCACAAGTTGGTCACCTTAACATACATCAAGTGGCACGCGGTATCCCATTGTCACCACAGATATCCACGGCAAGACATACATCAAGTGTTCTCAAATCTTTAAAGACTCAATTCGATAAGATTACTTCAAAGGGGAAACTCGATCCATTACAAGAGAGTAGAGGGGGGAAGAAACATCATAGGATCCAAATATAATAGCAAATCTCGCGATACATCAATAACATATCATCTCAAGAACACGAGAGAGAGAGAGAGAGAGAGAGATCAAACACATAGCTACTGGTACATACTCTCAGCCCCGAGGGAGAACTACTCCCTCCTCATCATGGAGAGCACCGGAATGATGATGGCCACCGGAGAGGGAATACCCCCTCTGGCAGGGTGCTGGAACAGGGTCCCGATTGACTTTTGGTGGCTACGGAGGCTTCTGGCGGCGGAACTCCCGATCTATGTTGCGTTTTGGAAGTTTTAGGTCACATAGGTATATATGGGTGCAGGAGGTACGTCGGAGGAGCCACAGGGGCCCCACGAGTCAGGGGGCGCGCCCTAGGGGGGCGCGCCCCCTACCCTCGTGGGCAGCTCCCGTATCTTCTGATGTGGGGTCCAAGTCCATCAGGTGTGTTTCCTTCCAAAAAATAACTTCTCCAGTTGATTTCGTTCTGTTTTGACTCCATTTGATATTCCTTTTCCTCGAAACACTAAAATAGGCATAAAATAGCAAATCTGGGTTGGGCCTCTGGTTAGTAGGTTAGTCCCAAAAATAATATAAAAGTGGAAAATAAAGCCCAATATTGCCTAAAACTGTAGATAATATAGCATGGAGCAATAAAAAATTATAGATACATTGGAAACGTATCAAGCCTCCCCAAGCTTAATTCCTGCTCGTCCTCGAGTAGGTAAATGATAAAAAAGATAATTTTTGATGTGGAATGCTAGTTGGCATAATTTCAATGTAATTCTTCTTACTTGTGATACGAATATTCAGATCCGAAAGATTCAAGACAAAAGTTCATATTGACATAAAAATAATAATACTTCAAGCATACTAACTAAGCAATTATGTCTTCTCAAAATAACATGGCCAAAGAAAGCTATCCCTACAAAATCATATAGTCTGGCTATGCTCCATCTTCACCACACAAAATATTTAAATCATGCACAACCCCGATGACAAGCCAAGCAATTGTTTCATACTTTTAATGTTCTCAAACTTTTTCAATCTTCACGCAATACATGAGCATGAGCCATGGACATAGCAATATAGGTGGAATAGAATGGTGGTTGTGGAGAAGACAAAAAGGGAGAAGATAGTCTCACATCAACTAGGCGTATCAACGGGCTATGGAGATGCCCATCAATAGATATCAATGTGAGTGAGTAGGGATTGCCATGCAACGGATGCACTAGAGCTATGAATGTATGAAAGCTCAACAAGGGAAACTAGTGGGTGTGCATCCAACTCGCTTGCTCACGAAGATCTAGGGCAATTTGAGGAAGCCCATCATTGGAATATACAAGCCAAGTTCTATAATGGAAGATTCCCACTAGTATATGAAAGTGACAACATAGGAGACTCTCTATCGTGAAGATTATGGTGCTACTTTGAAGCACAAGTGTGGTAAAAGGATAGTAGCATTGTCCATTTTTTATTTTTTTAATATATTTTTTTTATTTGGCCTTTCCCTTTTTTTATTTGGCCTTTATTTGGCCTTTCTTTTTTATGGCCTTTCTCTTTTTTTGGGGGGGGGGACAATGCTCTATTGAATGATGATCATCAGACTTCTATTTATTTACAACTCGATGATACAACTCGATACTTAGAACAATATATGACTCTATATGAATGCCTCCAGCGGTGTACCGGGATGTGGAATGATGCATGAGTGACATGTATGAAAGAATCATGAATGGTGGCTTTGCCACAAATACAATGTCAACTACATGATCATGCATAGCAATATGACAATGATGAAGCGTCATGATAAACTAGATGGTGGAAAGTTGCATGGCAATATATCTCGGAATGGCTATGGGAATGCCATAATAGGTAGGTATGGTGGCTGTTTTGAGGAAGGTATATGGTAGGTGTATGATACCGGCGAAAGGTGCGCGGTATTAGAGAGGCTAGCAAAGGTGGAAGGGTGAGAGTGCGTATAATCCATGGACTCAACATTAGTCATAAAGAACTCATATACTTATTACAAAAATCTGGAAGTTATCAAAGCAAAGTATTACGCACATGCTCCTAGGGGGATATATTGGTAGGAAAAGACCATCGCTCGTCCCCAACCGCCACTCATAAGGAAAACAATCAATAAATAAATCATGCTCCGACTTCGTCACATAACGGTTCACCATACGTGCATGCTACGGGAATCACAAACTTTAACACAAGTATTCTTTAAATTCACAACCACTCAACTAGCACGACTCTAATATCACCATCCTCATATCTCAAAACAATTATCAAGCATCAAACTTCTCATAGTATTCAACACACTCATAAGAGAATTTTATTATTCTTGAATACCTAGCATATTAGGATTTTAAGAAAATTGCCATGCTATCAAGACTCTCAAAATAATCTAAGTGAAGCATGAGAGTTCATCTATTTCTTCAAAATAAAACTACCACCATGCTCTAAAAGATATAAGTGAACCACTAGAGCAAATGACAAACTACTCCGAAAGATATAAGTGAAGATCAATGAGTAGTCGAATAATTATGCAACTATGTGAAGACTCTCTAACATTTAATAATTTCAGATCTTGGTATTCTATTCAAACAGCAAGCAAAGCAACATAAAATGACATTCTAAGAATAGCAAACATCATGTGAAGAAGCAAAAACTTAGGATCAACCGATACTAACCGATAGTTGTTGAAGAAGAAAGGTGGGATGCCAACCAGGGCATCCCCAAGCTTAGATGCTTGAGACTTCTTGAAATATTATCTTGGGGTGCCTTGAGCATCCCCAAGCTTGAGCTTTTGTGTCTCCTTAATTCCTCTCATATCACGGTCTCCCTAAATCTCAAAAGTTTCATCCACACAAAACTCAACAAGGACTCGTGAGATAAGTTAGTATAAACCATTGCCAAAACCTTATCATACCCTACTGTAGAAAATCACTAAAATTATTATTCAAAATTGCATACTAAATGCCTCATTTAATAGTCCTATCCTCAAATAGAATCATTAAAGAAGCAACCATATGCAAACAATGCAAACATAACAGCAATCTGCCTAAACAGGATAGTCTGTAAAGAATGCTGCAACATCCATACTTCCCTAGCTCCAACAATTATGAAAGAAAAATCTCACTGTAGTAAATTTATCAGAGCTTAATATGCAAAATGTTTCAACATTTTATCACATTCTAAATTTTCTAGGGAATTATGGAACAGCGGTAAACTTTCTGTTTTCAAACAGCAACATGTGGACTTCTAAAATAGGCATAGTAAAGGCTATCAATGCCACTTTTATTGAAATAAAAGATGAAAAACAATGTTCTAAATAACAGCAAGCAAATCCTAACAAAATAAATTGACGCTCCAAGCAAAACACATATCATGTCGCGAATAAAAATATAGCTCCAAGTAAAGTTACCGATGAACGAAGACGAAAGAGGGGATGCCTTCCGGGGCATCCCCAAGCTTAGGCTCGTGGCTATCCTTGAATATCTTGGGGGTTCCATGGGCATCCCCAAGATTAGGCTCTTGCCACTCCTTATTCCATAGTCCATCGAATCCTTACCCAAAACTTGAAAACTTCACAACACAAAACTTAACAGAAAACTCGTAAGCTCCGTTAGTATAAGAAAATAAATCACCACTTCAAGGTACTGTAATGAACTCATTCTTTATTTATATTTGTGTTAAACCTAATGTATTCCAACTTATCTATGGTTTATAAACTATTTTACTAGCCATAGATTCATCAAAATAAGTAAACAACACATGAAAAACAGAATCTGTCAAAAACAGAACAATCTGTAGTAATCTGGATCAAACGTATACTTATGGAAATCATAAAATTCTCAAATAAATTTGTGGACATGAGGAATTTCTATATTAATCATATGCAAAAAGAATTAACTAAATAGAACTCTCCAAATAAACATGGCAGCAATTCTCGTGAGCGCTAAAGTTTCTGTTTTTTACAGCATGATCAACAAGACTTTCCCCAAGTCTTCCCAAAGGTTCTACTTGTCACAAACACTAATTAAACAACTAAAAAAACATATAAACAGAGGCTAGATGAATTATTTATTACTAAACAGGAGCAAAAATCAAGGAATAAAAATAAAATTGGGTTGCCTCCCAACAAGCGCTATCGTTTGACGCCCCTAGCTAGGCATGATGATTTCAATGATGCTCACATAAAAGATAAGAATTGAAACATAAAGAGAGCATCATAAAGAATATGACTAGCACATTTAAGTCTAACCCTCTTCCTATGCATAGGGATTTTGTGAGCAAACAATTTATGGGAACAATAATCAAATAGCATAGGAGAGCAAAACAAGCATAACTTCAAAATTTTAAGCACATAGAGAGGGAACTTGATATTATTGCAATTCCTACAAGCATATGTTCCTCCCTCATAATAATTTTCAGTAGCATCATGAATGAATTCAACAATATAAGCATCGCCTAAAGCATTCTTTTCATGATCTATAAGCATGCAAAATTTACTACTCTCCACATAAGCAAAATTCTTCTCATCAATAGTAGTGGGAGTAAACTCAACGAAATAACTATCATGGGATTGAAAATTCAAATCAAGATGACAAGTTTCATTGTTATAATTATTATTTAAAGCATACATGTCATCACAATAATCATCATAGATAGTAGGCATGCTTTCATCATAATAAATTTGCTCATCAAAACTTGGGGGACAAAAAATATCATCTTCATCAAACATAGCTTCCCCAAGCTTGTGGCTTTGCATATCATTAGCATCATGGATATTCAAGGAATTCATACTAACAACATTGCAATCATTCTCATCATTCAAATATTTAGTGCCAAACATTTTATATATTTCTTCTTCTAGCACTTGAGCACAATTATCCTTTCCATCATACTCACGAAAGATATTAAAAAGGTGAAGCGTCTGAGACAAACTCAATTCCATTTTTTATAGTTTTCTTTTATAGACTAAACTAGTGATAAAACAAGAAACTAAAAGACTCGATTGCAAGATCTAAAGATATACCTTCAAGCGCTAACTTCCCTGGCAACGGCGCCGGAAAAGAGCTTGATGTCTACTACACAACCTTCTTCTTGTAGACGTTGTTGGGCCTCCAAGTGCAGAGGTTTGTAGGACAGTAGCGAATTTCCCTCAAGTGGATGACCTAAGGTTTATCAATCCGTATGAGGCGTAGGATGAAGATGGTCTCTCTCAAGCAACCCTGCAACCAAATAACAAAGAGTCTCTTGTGTCCCCAACACACCCAATACAATGGTAAATTGTATAGGTGCACTAGTTCGGCGAAGAGATGGTGATACAAGTGCAATATGGATAGTAGATAATAGTTTTTGTAATCTGAAAATATAAAAACAGCAAGGTAACGAATGATAAAAGTGAGCATAAATGGTATTGCAATGATGGTAAACAAGGCCTAGGGTTCATACTTTCGCTAGTGTAAGTTCCCTCAACAATACTAACATAATTGGATCATAAAACTATTCCTCAACATGCAACAAAGAGTCACTCCAAAGTCACTAATAGCGGAGAACGAACGAAGATATTATGGTAGGGTACGAAACCACCTCAAAGTTATTCTTTCCAATCAATCCGTTGGGCTATTCCTATAAGTGTCACAAACAGCCCTAGAGTTCGTACTAGAATAACACCTTAAGATAGAAATCAACCAAAACCCTAATGTCACCTAGATACTTCAATGTCACCTCAAGTATCCGTGGGCATGATTATACGATATGCATCACACAATCTCAGATTCATCTATTCAACCAACACAAAGGACCTCAAAGAGTGCCCCAAAGTTCTACCGGAGAATCACGACGAAAACGTGTGCCAACCCCTATGCATAGGTTCATGAACCCGCAATTTGGTCACCTTAACATACATCAAGTGGCACGTGGTATCCCATTGTCACCACAGATATCCACGGCAAGACATACATCAAGTGTTCTCAAATCTTTAAAGACTCAATCCTATAAGATTACTTCAAAGGGGAAACTCGATCCATTACAAGAGAGTAGAGGGGGGAAGAAACATCATAGGATCCAAATATAATAGCAAAGTGTTGGAAATATGCCCTAGAGGCGATAATAAAAGTATTATTATATTTCAATGTTCATGATAAATGTCTTTTATTCATGCTATAACTGTATTATCCGGAAATCGTAATACACGTGTGAATACTTAGACCACAATATGTCCCTGGTGAGCCTCTAGTTGACTAGCTCGTTGTGATCAACAGATAGTCATGGTTTCCTGACTATGGACATTGGATGTCGTTGATAACGGGATCACATCATTAGGAGAATGATGTGATGGACAAGACCCAATCCTAAGCATAGCATAAAAGATCGTGTAGTTCGTTTTGCTAGAGCTTTGCCAGTGTCAAGTATCTCTTCCTTCGACCATGAGATCGTGTAACTCCCGGATACCGTAAGAGTGCCTTGGGTGTATCAAACGTCACAACGTAACTGGGTGACTATAAAGGTGCATTACAGGTATCTCTGAAAGTAGCTGTTGGGTTGACACGGATCGAGACTGGGATTTGTCACTCCGTATGACGGAGAGGTATCTCTGGGCCCACTCGGTAATGCATCATCATTATGAGCTCAATGTGACCAAGGTGTTGGACACGGGATCATGCATTACGGTACGAGTAAAGTGACTTGCCGGTAACGAGACTGAACAAGGTATTGGGATACCGACGATCGAGTCTCGGGCAAGTAACGTACCGATTGACAAAGGGAATTGCATACAGGGTTTGATCGAATCCTCGACATCGTGGTTCATCCGATGACAACATCGAGGAGCATGTGGGAGCCATCATGGGTATCCAGATCCCGCTGTTTGGTTATTGACTGAGAGCGTCTCGGTCATGTCTGCATGTCTCCCGAACCCGTAGGGTCTACACACTTAAGGTTCGGTGACGCTAGGGTTATTAGGAAGACTAGTATGTGACTACCGAATGTTGTTCGGAGTCCCGGATGGGATCCTGGATGTCACGAGGAGATCCGGAAGGGTCCGGAGGTAAAGATTTATATATGGGAAGTTGTCAAACGGACACCGGGAAGTTTCGGGGTCATACCGGTATTGTACCGGGGCCACCGAAAGGGTTCCGGGGGTCCACCGGGAGGGGCCACCCCTCCCGGGGGGCCACATGGGCTGCGTGGGGCAGGGAGCCAGCCCCTGGTGGGCTGGCCGCACCCCCCTCCCTTGGGCCCATGCGCCTAGGGTTGAAGGGGAACCCTAGAGGGGGCGCCCCCCTTGGCTTGGGGGGCAAGCCACCCTCTCCCCTCTCCCTTAGGCCGCCGCACCCCCCCTAGATGGGTTCTAGGGGGCCGGCCCCCTTCTCCCTTCCCCCTATAAATAGAGGGGTGAGGGGAGGGCAGCCACACCACCCTCCAAGGCGCAGCCCTCCCCTCCCCAACACCTCTCCTCCTCCGTTGTGTGCTTGGCGAAGCCCTGTCGGAGTACTGCCTCTCCACCATCACCACGCCGTCGTGCTGCCGGTGGAGCTGTCTTCCTCAACCTCTCCTTCCCCCTTGCTGGATCAAGAAGGAGGAGACGTCTCCCGTCCCGTACGTGTGTTGAACGCGGAGGTGTTGTCCGTTCAGCACTTGGTCATCGGTGATTCGAATCACGTCGAGTACGACTACATCATCACCTTGCAAGCTTCCGCACGCGATCTACAAGTGGTATGTAGATGCAAACTCTCTCCCTTGACTCGTTGCTTAGATGAACTCATAGATGGATCTTGGTGAAACCGTAGGAAAAATTTTAATTTTCTGCAACGTTCCCCAACAGTGGCATCATGAGCTAGGTCTATGCGTAGTTCTCTTTGCACGAGTAGAACACAATTTTGTTGTGGGCGTGGATTTTGTCATCTTACTTGCCTCTACTAGTCTTTTCTTGCTCGACGGTATTGTGGGATGAAGCGGCCCGGACCAACCTTACACGTACGCTTACGTGAGACCGGTTCCACCGACTAACATGCACTAGTTGCATAAGGTGGCTGGCGGGTGTCTGTCTCTCCCACTTTAGTTGGAGCGGAATCGATGAACAGGGCCCTTATGAAGGGTAAATAGAAGTTGACAAAATCACGTTGTGGTGATTCGTAGGTAAGAAAACGTTCTTGCTAGAACCCAATTGCAGCCACGTAAAAGATGCAACAACAATTAGAGGACGTCTAACTTGTTTTTGCAGCGATTGATCATGTGATGTGATATGGCCAGAAGTTGTGATGAATGATGAATTGTGATGTATGAGATCATGTTCTTTGTAATAGGATTCACGACTTGCATGTCGATGAGTATGACAACCGGCAGGAGCCATAGGAGTTGTCTTTATTTTTTGTATGACCTGCGTGTCATTGAATAACGCCATGTAAACTACTTTACTTTATTGCTAAACGTTAGTCATAGAAGTAGAAGTAGTCGTTGGCGTGACAACTTCATGAAGACACGATGATGGAGATCATGATGATGGAGATCATGGTGTCAAGCCGGTGACAAGATGATCATGGAGCCCCGAAGATGAAGATCAATGGAGCTATATGATATTGGCCATATCATGTCACAACTATATAATTGCATGTTATGTTTATTATGTTTATGCACCTTGTTTACTTAGGACGACGGTAGTAAATAAGATGATCCCTTACAAAAATTTCAAGAAGTGTTCTCCCCTAACTGTGCACCGTTGCTACAGTTCGTCGCTTCTAAGCACCACGTGATGATCGGGTGTGATGGATTCTTACGTTCACATACAACGGGTGTAAGACAGTTTTACACAGCGAAAACACTTAGGGTTAACTTGACAAGCCTAGCATGTGCAGACATGGCCTCGGAACACGGAGACCGAAAGGTCGAACACGAGTCGTATGGAAGATACGATCAACATGAACTTCAACGCGTTCCTAGAGAAAACCAAGCTGAAAGATGATGGCAGCAACTATACGGACTGGGTCCGGAACCTGAGGATCATCCTCATAGCTGCCAGGAAACAATATGTCCTAGAAGGACCGCTAGGTGACGCTCCCGTCCCAGAGAACCAAGACATTATGAATGCTTGGCAAACTCGCGCTGATGATTACTCCCTCGTTCAGTGCGGCATGCTTTACAGCTTAGAACCAGGGCTCCAAAAGCGTTTTGAGCACCACGGAGCATATGAGATGTTCGAAGAGCTGAAACTAGTTTTTCAAGCTCATGCCCGGGTCGAGAGATATGATGTCTCCGACAAGTTCTACAGTTGTAAGATGGAGGAAAATAGTTCTGTCAGTGAGCACATCCTGAAGATGTCTGGGTTGCACAACCGTATGACCCAGCTGAACATTAACCTCCCAGATGAGGCGGTCATTGACAGAATCCTCCAGTCGCTCCCACCAAGCTACAAGAGCTTTGTGATGAACTACAACATGCAGGGGATGGAAAAGACCATTCCTGAAGTGTTCTCGATGCTGAAGTCAGCAGAGGCTGAAATCAAGAAAGAACATCAAGTGTTGATGGTCAATAAGACCACTAAGTTCAAGAAGGGCAAGGGTAAGAAGAACTTCAAGAAGGACGGCAAAGATGTTGCCGCGCCTGGTAAGCCAGTTACCGGGAAGAAGTCAAAGAATGGACCCAAGCCTGAGACTGAGTGCTTTTATTGCAAGGGGAAGGGTCACTGGATACGGAACTGCCCCAAATACTTAGCGGATAAGAAGGCCGGCAACACCAAAGGTATATTTGATATACATGTGATTGATGTGTACCTTACCAGTACTCGTAGTAACTCCTGGGTATTTGATACCGGTGCCGTTGCTCATATATGTAACTCACAGCAGGAGCTGCGGAATAAACGGAGACTGGCGAAGAACGAGGTGACGATGCGCGTCGGGAATGGTTCCAGAGTCGATGTGATCGCCGTCGGCACGCTGCCTCTACATTTACCTACGGGATTAGTTTTGAACCTTAATAATTGTTATTTAGTGCCAAGTTTGAGCATGAACATTGTATCTGGATCTTGTTTAATACGAGATGGCTACTCATTTAAGTCTGAGAATAATGGTTGTTCGATTTATATGAGAGATATGTTTTATGGTCATGCTCCGATGGTCAATGGTTTATTCTTAATGAATCTCGAGCGTAATATTACACATGTTCATAGTGTAGATGCCAAAAGATTTAAAGTTGATAACGATAGTCCCACATACTTGTGGCACTGCCGCCTTGGTCACATTGGTGTCAAGCGCATGAAGAAGCTCCATGCCGATGGACTTTTAGAGTCTCTTGATTATGAATCGTTTGACACGTGCGAACCATGCCTTTTGGGCAAAATGACCAAGACTCCGTTCTCCGGAACAATGGAGCGAGCAACCAACTTGTTGGAAATCATACATACCGATGTGTGCGGTCCAATGAGCGTTGAGGCTCGCGGAGGATATCATTATGTTCTCACTCTCACAGATGACTTGAGTAGATATGGGTATGTCTACTTAATGAAACACAAGTCTGAGACCTTTGAAAAGTTCAAGGAATTTCAGAATGAGGTAGAGAATCAACGTGACCGAAAGATAAAATTCTTACGATCAGATCGTGGAGGAGAATACTTAAGTCACGAATTTGGTACACACTTAAGGAAATGTGGAATCGTTTCACAGCTCACGCCGCCTGGAACACCTCAGCGAAACGGTGTGTCCGAACGTCGTAATCGCACCCTATTGGATATGGTGCGGTCTATGATGTCTCTTACCGATTTACCGCTATCATTTTGGGGATACGCTCTAGAGACAGCTACATTCACTTTAAATAGGGCACCGTCTAAATCCGTTGAGACGACACCGTATGAATTATGGTTTGGAAAGAAACCTAAGCTGTCGTTTCTAAAAGTTTGGGGATGCGATGCTTATGTCAAGAAACTTCAACCTGAAAAGCTCGAACCCAAGTCGGAAAAATGCGTATTCATAGGATACCCTAAGGAAACTGTCGGGTATACCTTCTACTTAAGATCCGAAGGCAAGATCTTTGTTGCCAAGAACGGATGCTTTCTGGAAAAAGAGTTTCTCTCGAAAGAAGTAAGTGGGAGGAAAGTAGAACTCGATGAAGTACTACCTCTTGAGCGGGAAAGTGGCGCAGCGCAGGAAACCGTTCCTGTGATGCCCACACCAACTGAAGAGGAAAACAATGATGATGATCAAGGTACTTCGGATCAAGTTACTGCTGAACTTCGTAGGTCCACAAGGACACGTTCCGCACCAGAGTGGTACGGCAACCCTGTCCTGGAAATCATGTTGTTAGACAACAATGAACCTTCGAACTATGAAGAAGCGATGGCGGGCCCGGATTCCAACAAATGGCTTGAAGCCATGAAATCCGAGATAGAATCCATGTATGAAAACAAAGTATGGACTTTGACAGACTTGCCCGATGATCGGCGAGCGATAGAAAACAAATGGATCTTTAAGAAGAAGACGGACGCGGATGGTAATGTTACAATCTATAAGGCTCGACTTGTCGCTAAGGGTTATCGACAAGTTCAAGGGATTGACTACGACGAGACTTTCTCTCCCGTAGCGAAGCTGAAGTCCGTCCGAATCATGTTAGCAATTGCCGCATACTATGATTATGAGATATGGCAAATGGACGTCAAAACGGCATTCCTTAACGGGCATCTTAAGGAAGAACTGTATATGATGCAGCCGGAAGGTTTTGTCGATCCTCGGAACGCTAACAAAGTATGCAAGCTCCAGCGATCCATTTATGGACTGGTGCAAGCATCTCGGAGTTGGAACATTCGCTTTGATGAGATGATCAAAGCGTTTGGGTTTATGCAGACTTATGGAGAAGCCTGCGTTTACAAGAAAGTGAGTGGGAGCTCTGTAGCATTTCTCATATTATATGTAGATGACATACTCTTGATGGGAAATAATATAGAATTTCTGGACAGCATTAAGGCCTACTTGAATAAGTGTTTTTCAATGAAGGACCTTGGAGAAGCTGCTTATATATTAGGCATCAAGATCTATAGAGATAGATCGAGACGCCTCATAGGTCTTTCACAAAGCACATACCTTGATAAGATTTTGAAGAGGTTCAAAATGGATCAGTCCAAGAAGGGGTTCTTGCCTATGTTACAAGGTGTGAGATTGAGCTCGGCTCAGTCACCGACCACGGCAAAAGATAAAGAAGAGATGAGTGTCATCCCCTATGCTTCAGCCATAGGATCTATTATGTATGCCATGCTGTGTACCAGACCCGATGTAAACCTTGCCGTAAGTTTGGTAGCAAGATACCAAAGTAATCCCGGCAAGGAACACTGGACAGCGGTCAAGAATATCCTGAAGTACCTGAAAAGGACGAAGGACATGTTTCTCGTTTATGGAAGAGACGAAGAGCTCGTCGTAAAGGGTTACGTCGACGCTAGCTTCGACTCAGATCTGGATGACTCTAAGTCACAAACCGGATACGTGTATATGTTGAATGGTGGAGCAGTAAGCTGGTGCAGCTGCAAGCAGAGCGTCGTGGCGGGATCTACGTGTGAAGCGGAGTACATGGCAGCCTCGGAGGCAGCGCATGAAGCGATTTGGGTGAAGGAGTTCATCACCGACCTAGGAGTCATACCCAATGCGTCGGGGCCGATCAAACTCTTCTGTGACAACACTGGAGCTATTGCCCTCGCCAAGGAGCCCAGGTTTCACAAGAAGACCAGGCACATCAAGCGTCGTTTCAACTCCATCCGTGAAAATGTTCAAGATGGAGACATAGAGATTTGCAAAGTGCACACGGATCTGAATGTCGCAGATCCGCTGACTAAACCTCTCTCGCGTGCAAAACATGATCAACACCAGAACTCTATGGGTGTTCGATTCATCACAATGTAACTAGATTGGTGACTCTAGTGCAAGTGGGAGACTGTTGGAAATATGCCCTAGAGGCAATAATAAAAGTATTATTATATTTCAATGTTCATGATAAATGTCTTTTATTCATGCTATAACTGTATTATCCGGAAATCGTAATACACGTGTGAATACTTAGACCACAATATGTCCCTGGTGAGCCTCTAGTTGACTAGCTCGTTGTGATCAACAGATAGTCATGGTTTCCTGACTATGGACATTGGATGTCGTTGATAACGGGATCACATCATTAGGAGAATGATGTGATGGACAAGACCCAATCCTAAGCATAGCATAAAAGATCGTGTAGTTCGTTTTGCTAGAGCTTTGCCAGTGTCAAGTATCTCTTCCTTCGACCATGAGATCGTGTAACTCCCGGATACCGTAAGAGTGCCTTGGGTGTATCAAACGTCACAACATAACTGGGTGACTATAAAGGTGCATTACAGGTATCTCCGAAAGTAGCTGTTGGGTTGACACGGATCGAGACTGGGATTTGTCACTCCGTATGACGGAGAGGTATCTCTGGGCCCACTCGGTAATGCATCATCATTATGAGCTCAATGTGACCAAGGTGTTGGACACGGGATCATGCATTACGGTACGAGTAAAGTGACTTGCCGGTAACGAGACTGAACAAGGTATTGGGATACCGACGATCGAGTCTCGGGCAAGTAACGTACCGATTGACAAAGGGAATTGCATACAGGGTTTGATCGAATCCTCGACATCGTGGTTCATCCGATGACAACATCGAGGAGCATGTGGGAGCCATCATGGGTATCCAGATCCCGCTGTTGGTTATTGACTGAGAGCGTCTCGGTCATGTCTGCATGTCTCCCGAACCCGTAGGGTCTACACACTTAAGGTTCGGTGACGCTAGGGTTATTAGGAAGACTAGTATGTGACTACCGAATGTTGTTCGGAGTCCCGGATGGGATCCTGGACGTCACGAGGAGATCCGGAAGGGTCCGGAGGTAAAGATTTATATATGGGAAGTTGTCAAACGGACACCGGGAAGTTTCGGGGTCATACCGGTATTGTACCGGGGCCACCGGAAGGGTTCCGGGGGTCCACCGGGAGGGGCCACCCCTCCCGGGGGGCCACATGGGCTGCGTGGGGCAGGGAGCCAGCCCCTGGTGGGCTGGCCGCACCCCCTCCCTTGGGCCCATGCGCCTAGGGTTGAGGGGGAACCCTAGAGGGGGCGCCCCCCTTGGCTTGGGGGGCAAGCCACCCTCTCCCCTCTCCCCTAGGCCGCCGCACCCCCCCTAGATGGGTTCTAGGGGGCCGGCCCCCTTCTCCCTTCCCCCTATAAATAGAGGGGTGAGGGGAGGGCAGCCGCACCACCCTCCAAGGCGCAGCCCTCCCCTCCCCAACACCTCTCCTCCTCCGTTGTGTGCTTGGCGAAGCCCTGTCGGAGTACTGCCTCTCCACCATCACCACGCCGTCGTGCTGCCGGTGGAGCTGTCTTCCTCAACCTCTCCTTCCCCCTTGCTGGATCAAGAAGGAGGAGACGTCTCCCGTCCCGTACGTGTGTTGAACGCGGAGGTGCTGTCCGTTCAGCACTTGGTCATCGGTGATTCGAATCACGTCGAGTACGACTACATCATCACCTTGCAAGCTTCCGCACGCGATCTACAAGTGGTATGTAGATGCAAACTCTCTCCCTTGACTCGTTGCTTAGATGAACTCATAGATGGATCTTGGTGAAACCGTAGGAAAAATTTTAAATTTTCTACAACGTTCCCCAACACAAAGCTCGCGATACATCAAGATCGTATCATCTCAAGAACACAAGAGAGAGAGAGAGATCAAACACATAGGTACTGGTACATACCCTCTGCCCCGAGGGAGAACTACTCCCTCCTCGTCATGGAGAGCATCGGGATGATGAAGATGGCCATCGGGGAGGGATTACCCCCTCCGGCAGGGTGCCGAAATAGGGTCCCGATTGACTTTTGGTGGCTACGGAGGCTTCTGGCGGCGGAACTCCCGATATATGTTGCGTTCTGGAAGTTTTAGGTCACGTAGGTATATATGGGTGCAGGAGGTACGTCGGAGGAGCCACGGGGGCCCCACGAGGCAGGGGGGCACGCCCTAGGGGGCGCCCCTAACCTTGTGGGCAGCTCTCGTATCTTCTGACGTGGGGTCCAAATCCATCAGGTGTGTTTCCTTCCAAAAATAACTTCTCCAGTTGATTTCGTTCTGTTTCGACTCCGTCTGATATTCCTTTTCCTCGAAACACTGAAATAGGCATAAAATAGCAAATCTGGGCTGGGCGTCAGGTTAATAGGTTAGTCCCAAAAATAATATAAAAGTGTAAAATAAAGCCAAATGTTGCCTAAAACAGTAGATAATATAGCGTGGAGCAATCAAAAATTATAGATATGTTGGAGACGTATCATCTGTCCAAACTTTCGTCAAACAGGCCAATATTTTTACCAGATCATCTTGGTGGCATGACATTAAATCAAGCAAGGTTTCATGTTTTTCTGATCAGTCTTTTACTTTTTTGGAATTAAAGTGCAATGCTACTCCGTGCATGTGGTCCCATGCCTTGAGACCAGTATGTTTGAAAATTCCTTCTAATTTACTACACATGGAATTAACTCGCACACAAGTACACAAAAATAGGATTTTTCAAACCGTTATGGTTAGGCGTTGCATGTAGATATAGTTTGAATTTTAATTACGTTCATTAAATGGTTAGAAAATCAATTAAATATCTTTAAAAGGTCAAATGACCCCTGAAATTTTCAAAAATTTCACATGACAATTGTATTAGTGCACGTTAGACGTAGAAAAAAAATTGAAGGCTATAAGAGGAAGCTATCTCCTGTTCGTCATCAAACATGCATTGTTCCCTCTCGGAACCACGAACCTTCTAGTGAGTTGCTCCGGTTTGTGAGGGGTGTGTGTCCAAACTTTCGTCAAACAGGCCAATTTTTTTACCACATCATCTTGGTGGCATGACATTAAATCAACCAAGGTTTCATGTTTTTTCTGATCATTTTTAAATTTTTTGGAATTAAAATGCCATACTACTCCATGCATCTGTTCCCATGCCTTGAGACCAATATGTTTTAAAATTCCTTCTAATTTACTGCACATGGAATTAACTCGCACGCAAGTACACAAAAATATGTTTTTTCAAACCGTTATGGTTAGGCGTTGCATGTAGATGTAGTTCAAATTTGAATTATGGTCATTAAATGGTTAGAAAATCACTTAAATGTCTTTAAAAGGTCAAATGACCCCTGAAATTTTCAAAAATTTCACATGACAGTTGTATTAATGCACGTTAGACGTAGGAAGAAATTGAAGGCCGTAAGAGGAAGCTATCTCCTGTTCATCATCAAACATGCATTGTTCCCTCTCGGAACCACTAACCTTCTAGTGAGTTGCTCCGGTTTGTGAGGGGTGTGTGTCCAAACTTTCATCAAACAGACCAATTTTTTACCACATCATCTTGGTGGCACGACATTAAATCAACCACAGTTTCATGTTTTTCTGATCATTTAAAAAAATGGAATTAAAATGCCATGTCACTACATGCATACGTATGCACGTGTCCATGTCGTGAGACCAATATGTTTGAAAATTCCTTCTAATTTACTGCACATGGAATTAACTTGCACACAAGTACACAGATATGATTTTTCAAACCGTTTTGGTTAGGCGTTGCATGTAGATGTAGTTCAAATTTGAATTACGGTCATTGAATGGCTAAGAAATCACTTTAAATTTTTTAAAAGGTCAAATGAACCCTAGAATTTTCAAAAAATTCACATTAAAGTTGTACTAGTGCACGTTAGACATGGAAAAAAATTGAAGGCCGTAAGAGGAAGCTATCTCCCGTTCGTTATCAAACATGCATTGTTCCCTCCCGGAATCACGAGCCTTCTAGTGAGTTGCTCCGGTTTGCGAGGGGTGTTTGTCCAAACTTGTAGCGACCCGACCTCATATGGTCAAGTCTCTGTGCATAAGTGTCATCCCCGGATCGGTAATGCTGACACACACAGTACTCGAAGGATGTATAACATAGTAGAAATCACACACTTATTACATCGATAGTCTCAAAAGAGAACTTATTACAATAATATGGCTTAAGGCCATCGAAATAAGATAACAGCGGAAGGCTTGGAAGGTAAAGTGAGTCCATCAACTCCAACGGCATAGCTGAGTGCACGACAAACGACCTAGCGCACCTTACTCTTTGACTGAAAAGTCTGCAACTTGATATGTTGTGGCCCGAAAATGGGTCAGCACATGGAATATGCTGGCAATATAACACAGTAGAATAATGAATAGGTAAATACTATCACTACATGCATATATGGCTGGTGGAGGATCTATGGTTATAAAGTTTTTGCGAAAAGCCAATTTTTCCCTACAACAAAGGAATATATTTTATTTAACTATCATGGTAGTTGTTAAACATTGAGAAGGTTCCTCCAACTCAATCCCAATTAGAAAGTAATTAACAACCCAACAATTGAAGTATTAGATTGATGAGATCAATATGATAATCCAAGATCCAGATACTCAAGATGTCCATAACCGGGGACACGGCTAACCATGATTAGTTTGTACACTCTGCAAAGGTTTGCACACTTTTCCCCACAAGATTAGATCTCCTCCGTTGGTTTTCTCACACTACATGGTGTTTGAGAAACGGATCACCGAGACACAGTCTTTCAAAAGCATTAACTCTAACCCCGGGTAGACAGTACCAACCTACATCCCCTACATCTGCTAGCCTACCCCTGGAAGAGGTCATGCAACTTACTCCATTATGCTAGAGCCCATAATAGCGTGTGGCTGCACATGGAAGTTTCTAGCATGAATAATCTTATGATCCCTTTGAGCCTGGGTGGCGAACCATAGGATGATCACACGGGTACTCCGGGATATCTTAGGACAACACTGGATTCTCCAGGTGCCCGCAACCAATCCACCCAGATGTGTGTTTAAGTAGCCACCTTAAGTTAACCATTAATTAACAATCTCACATCTGTCATGGATACTCTCAAACCCAATCCACGTCTACGAGCATAGCATGGCGATATAAGCATAACATAGAAGTAACTCCCAGGGGTTTGATAATAAAAGGGCAATAGGTTCTACCTCATCATCTACTTCCCGAAACCCACATGTTAAGAGATCCTACTCATGCAATGTTTGGGGTTGAAACTAATGCATAAAATCTGGGTAAGAAAAGAGTATGATCAAAGTGTTACTTGCCTTGCTGATGATCCGCAAAACCTAGTGACTCGTAGTAGCACGCTGCGCACTCCGGGAATTATATCGCAAACAAACAATAGCATACATAAGCAATCAAGCAAATATGCATGAGTAAAACTCAAATAAGAAGATCGAATCCGAAAACTCAACTAGAGAGATTTGATCTACAAAAAGAATCAATCAAATCGGAGCTACAGAACTGAAACTACGGTCAAAAGAACTTCGAAATCAAATATGCTTGCAACCAAATTTTAATTTGTCAAAAACCTTGTTCAAGTTGATTAAATAGAAAGAGGGGTTCGAGACGAAGATTTTGGCGTTGTTTTCACTGGATTTGGACAAACGGTTAAGAAACGGCGAGCATTTGAAGATCAGGGGCTAATCTATGATAAAAATAATCGCGAATAGGTCCCTAGCTGAAAATAAAATAAAAAGAAAGGACTAACGAACGAACGTTCGCTGTCTGGATCTAACCGGCAAAAAGCGTTCGTAAAACGAACAAAAGGACGAACGTCCACTAAATAAATAAACCGATGAAAACCGAACCGGCTAAAATACAAAAAAACGCATCTAGGTTTTTTTAGAAACCCGCGGTTTTTACCTAAAAACCAGAAAAAGACCGGCGGCTTGGATCGGATCGGGAATGGCGGCGGCTCCGGCGATGAGACGGCGGCTCCAGCGAGGCGAGGTGCGGCGGGGGGCAACGCCGGGGTGCGGCGCAGGGCGGCGTGGGCGGCGGCGGCGACTGGCGGCACGGTGCAGGCGGCGGCGAGCGGCGCGGGCGGCAGCTGGCGGCGCTGCTGCTGCTGTTGGCGGCGGCGGCGGCTTGGGGTGGCGTTTGGGGGTGGGGGCGGCGGCTTTTAAGGAGGGCGGGGCGGGGGCGGCTTGGGGAGGGGGCTAACTGAGGCGGCGGCGGTGTCCCGGACTCTGGCGGATTACGGCTCGGGCACGCGGCGAGCGAGGGGAAGGCGGCGGCGGTGCCGGGCCGGTTGTGCTTCGGCCCAGTTCGGTCCGCAAAGTTAAAAAAACAGATTCTGCCGAAAAATCCTAAATAACTAAAATAAAAATCTAAAAAAATGCCAAAACAAATTTTCACCCTCTAAATAAAATATTTAGAACAAAGTGAACATTTTCTTGGCCTAAAAATGCAATTTTGAAAAATGCATATTTTTCTAATTCAAATAAAATAGCAATAAAATCCAAATAAAATTATTTATTTGATTTTAATATTTTTCCTCCAATACTTCATTTATTTTGGGGAAGTCATATTATCTCTTGTCATATAGTTTTTAGTATGAAATTTTTTCGAAGGGAAAAATAATTAAAACCAAAATGATCCTTGTTTCGATATTTGAGAAAATTCAAATATGAAAACGGTGAAATTTCCAACTCTCTCCGTGGGTCCTTGAGTTGCTTAGAATTTTCAAGAATCGCGAAACAAAATGCAATAAAATATGATATGCATGGATGACCTATGCATAACATTCCAAATTGAAAATTTGGGATGTTAGAAAACTTTCGTCAAAAATGGCAATTTTTTTACCACATCATCTTGGTGGAATGACATTACATCAACCAAGGTTTCATGTGTTTCTGATTTTTTTTAATTTTTTGGAATTAAAAGTCCATGTCAGTCCATGCATACATATGCATGTGTCCATGTCGTGAGACAAAAATGTTTGAAAATTCCTTCTAATTTAATGCACATATAATTAACTCGCACACAAGTACACAAATATGATGTGTCAAACCGTTATGGTAGCGTAGATGTAGTTGAATTTTGAATTAAATGGCTATAAAATCACTTAAATGTCTTTAAAATGTCAAATGACCCCTACAATTTTCTAAAATTTCACATTAAAGTTGTAGTAGTGCACGTTAAACATAGAAAAAAATTGAAGGCCATAAGAGGAAGCTATCTCCCGTTCGTCATCAAACATGCATTGTTACCTCTCGGAACCACGAGCCTTCTAGTGAGTTGCTCCGGTTTGTGAGGGGTGTGTGTCCAAACTTTCGTCAAGCATGCCCAATTTTTTCCACATCATCTTGGTGGCATGAAATTACATCAACCAAGGTTTCATGTGTTTCTGATTTTTTTTATTTTTTTGGAATTAAAATGCCATGTCACTCCATGCTTAATTGTGTCATAGCCTTGAGACCAATATGTTTGAAAATTCCTTCCAATTTACTGCACATGGAATTAAATCGCACACAAGTACACAAAATATGAGTTTTCAAACTGTTATGGTTAGCTGTTGCATGTACATGTAGTTCAAATTAAATGGCTAGAAAATCACTTAAATGTCTTAAAATGTCAAATGACCCCTGAAATTTTCCAAAATTTGACATGACAGTTGTATTAGTACTACAAAATTTCTCGTACATTTAAAACGCCATCTGTTGCCACTATACTCCAAATTCGTCTTTCACAGCTAATAAAAAATATCTACAACATCACACGCAGTTGTTTTTGAGGAACCGTTTGCGATGAAAATATTTGGGTCTATTTAAGTATCCCTCCTTAAGCTTCGTCGGCTCATCTGCTCCAGTGTCGGCAACCCCCGAATCCACGAATCCCGACCCCCATTCCCGCACCCCCTTCTTGCAAAGATGATGTCGTGGAAACGCTTCGTGAAGGCCCGTATGATGGCTGCGTCCCCCCCCCCCCCGAGCGCCGCCGCCTGCGCCGAGAGCACGACCGCCTACACTGAGAGTGCCGCCGCATCCACATTGAGTGCGGTCGCTTCCGCCGAGAGGGCGTCTGCGGCAGCTGACAGGGCAGCTGCAGCAGCCGAGACGGCTGAAGCTGCTGTGACGGCGGCTGCAAACGCCAAAAGTGCACGAGCTGCCGTCCGTGCCACTGATGTCGCCCTGGCCTGGGTCGAGGCCATCCATGCCAAGATCGAGGATGCACATGCCAAGATATTCCAGGCCACGCGGACTCTAGCATGCAACCCATGTCTGAAAAGGCGGCGGTGGCCATGGAGCACCTGCTTCCTCATGAGGCCGCCGAGCGGGAGCTGGAGATGCAGGAGGCGGCGGAGATCGAGGAGCGCCGGGAGGAGGAGTTGCGCATGGCCGAGGTCGAGGTAGAGAAGAGTCTGTTCGTCAAGGAATCGGCGGTGGAGTACCAACGCGAGCTCTGGCGCAGCCACTACTATGAGTACTACAACCTTGAGGGCGGCGCCGAGGACGAGGACGAGGATGAGGACATGGTTGACTTCAGCATCGGGGACGCGGAGTCCACCATCGGCGACATGTCGCCAGGACAAGTCATCGACGTCTCATCTCACACCAGCGATGCATAGGCTGGCGTAGTGGCGGATTTGTTAAAATTATGCGTACTTAGGCTTTATTTTTAATGCTGGTCTTTTGTCAGAGCAATGTTTAGGTCAACTGGCTCTGTTTAATTACTAAAATTGCTCGATTCAGTAAGTGTGGTCTACTGTTCACTCTTTTGTGTGCCCAAATTAGGTCTACTGTTCACTCTTTTGTGTGCCCAAATTAGCAAGCGATGTTAAATTATGCAATGATGTACCCGGGGAAATTTCCACCAAAATTTGAATTATCAAACTCATCCCATGCGCGTAAAGCATAAGAATCATTTGCGATGCACACAATCGTTCAAAGTGAATGGTTCGGCGGCGGCACGCGCAAAGTTTCCCTCCACATTTCCAAAATTTTGGCCTACCGCCAAAATATCTACCCCCGTCCCCCTTCCCCACCCCCTTTTCTCCCAGACCACAAGTCACATTTCCCCTATTTCCTCCTTCCTTCCTTGCTAAGCTATAGCCGCTTCCTCGCTCTCGCCGTCTCGCATCCTACCGCCGGGGTCGCCATGGTCTTCTTCAAAGACCTCTCCAGCGGTTCCTCCTTCGGTGACTACTCCTTCACCACCCGGGTATGCTTATCTTCTCTCTCTCGGGCTATGACTTGGAATGGAGGATTTTTACCCGGTGGTCGATTTGAGTCATTTCTTCCTCTTGTAGCTCCCTAAGACCATCAGTGTTAACGAATGGAGCCGGGTGGCTGAAGATTTATCTGCTCGTTGTGACCATCAATCTCCATGCGTGAAGCTAGTTGCATTTGATTCTGTGAACAGTGGTAGGAAGTTTCTGGAATGTGCAAAGAAGGTTGGACCCTCTTTCGTTGTTACAAATCATTTGTTAGATGTGATTCAGACACTGTCATGGTCCCAACCCATTCATACCACACCTTTAACCAACACTAGTGCAGAACCGGGAAATAGCACCGGTTCGTAAGGCCCTTTAGTGCCGGTTCGGTAACCGGCACTAAAGTGTGGGCACTAAAGGTCCCCCCCTTTAGTACCGGTTTAGCACGAACCGGTGCTAAAGGGCAACCACGTGGCACGAGCCAGCTCCGGGGGCAGGGAGCCCTTTAGTACCTGTTGGTGACACCAACCGATATTAAAAGGTTGGGGGGTTTTGGGTTTATGATTTCTTTTTCATTTAGTTTTGTGTTTTCCATTTAATTCTTTTTCGTTTGCTGGTATTTTATGATACTACATATTGTACACGTTATGCATATATATAAATAGAATTTCTAGTAGAACCGAGCATAAATATATATATATATATATATATATATATATATATATATCATCGAATGTCTCACAACCACCATTAATTAATTCACACATATATACACACATGTATATATATACAATTAGCTAGCTATATACAATTTCTCCTAATTGGTGCCTTCGGAGCACGATAACAATTGGAAGTGGTTCATGGGGGCGGTAGCGGGTAAAAGTATTCTCCTTTGGGATCTATGACCTGGTCGAGCAAAAATCCCGCTATTTCCTCTTGAATTGCTTCTATGCGGTCCTCTGGTAGGAGCTTCTCCCGCACCTCTTTGAACTGTTAAGAAGGAGATCAATATGCATGTGTATTAGTTGTGTGACTAGATATCGATAATGGTGTAAAAATTGTGAATAGTGTTCAGATAAACGTACCCACTCCTGTCTTTGAGATCTGCTCCTTTCGGACGCCATCATGCGAATGTTCTCGCAAACATAGTATGCACATAGATTATTCCCCGACGCCTACTTCAGGGCCTTTACGAGAATGGAATTTGATCAGATAATAATTAATCAAGCATGATAATTAAAGAGATGGAAGCTAGCTAGTACTACTTAATTACTTACCATGGGTCGATACCATTTCAGATTTTGTTTCCATGGGCCTGGTGTGACCCTGATGAACTTTGCCCAAGTCCTGCCCGCCGACAAAGAAAATGAATAAATGGGTTGTTAAATAGTTGTTATCAGGAAATGATGAACTAATTAAATAGGCCGAGATATAGTTAATAATGATTGAAATTACCTGTTGACTATCCCCTTAACGATGGTGTAGTCAGTTGGTTTCTTAAGTAGTGAGTCTAGTACTTCAACTGTTCCTTCATCAACTTTAATGATTAACAAGATCCAGTGAAATCTGCATGCACACACGTTTGCATGTCTTAATTAAGTGGGCATATGTAAGCAAAAACATGTAGCTAGCTAGTAGGCAAAAATAGAATTTGTAGTACAAGACAATGTGACGCACTCGAAGTTGTAAGGAAGTAGTATATCTTCATTGTATTTGAGGCGCTTGAAGAACTCTAGCATGCTTTCCTCTACACTTTTTTCGTAATATGGATCTAATTTCCATGTGTATTCATTAATGGTATTTGGGTCAACGAACCCAATGTCATAGCGTCCACCTTTTTCATTTCATAAATCTTCATCCTGCATAATACCATAGAAAAGAATATAGTGAGGATAATTACAGGTAATGATTGATCAAAATGATCACTACAGCTAGCTTGAGACTTAAATTACAGAAAGAAATCACTTACAGACAATAGCAACTGACGATAGATTTGTCGAGTGCATCTTGATTGTATAACTGAAATAGTTCTGAATACTCAACGGACACAGCTTTCTCATGGTAGTAATGATCCTTTTTGACATTCACCATGAGGGACTCTTGATTGGAAATCTTGGTAATGTCCATGTACCATTGATGCAATTCATACATTCTCGTTGGGAGCTTCTTGACCTCGTCTGGCTCGACCAAAGGTTGGCCCCAGACATATTTCCGTTTTATTTGCTCCTCTCTAGTCGGAGAGATGGGATCGATATCGAGGAGTTGTCCAATAGTGATCATGAGGCTTTTAGCCTGCTCAATATGCTCCTCGGTTATTACCACATCGCCCAGCCCGAGAACATTAACGGTTTGCCCACAATAATATTGGGTGCGCATACTCTCATGTGTTCTTGGCACAACAAGCGGGGGGATTGATTGCGCCGCCTGTTCTCCCAGCTGGGGAACGGTTTTACCGCATGTTTTGCCAGCTGATTTGCTCGAGCTCGAGCTCACCTCTTTCTGTAGATGTGCTCCATTTAACTTCCTGAGGTGGCGCTCATAGTCTGTGTCAACAGGCTTGGGAGCTGGTGCTCTAGCCATACGAATGAAGTGGTCAATCTTTTCCTCGGGCACTTTCTCCCTTGGCGGCGGTGGCAGTTTTGGTGCAAAATGGGCTTCCACCTCGGCCTTCGATATGGCTGCGTTTTCCTCCTCGGACTTGTCGTAAGGCCTCTGCGGAAGAGGCGCGAGGCTGCTTGGACCATATTGAAATCGCTTGCCTCCGCCTGTACCTCCAGTACTACCTCAACTTTTACCGCTACGCACCATAGCTGAGGCGGCTCTCTTCCGTGATTGTTGAGGCGGCGAAGACGGCTAAGGTGGCTGAGTTGGAGGAGGAGGAGTGGCCTGAAGCTGTGCCAGACTTGGAGGAGGAGTGGCCTGATGCTTTGCCGGACTTGGAGGAGGAGGAGTGGCCTGAAGCTGTGCCGGACTTGGAGGAGGAGTGGCCTGACGCGTTGGTGGACTTGGAGGAGCGGGAGTCTGCTGACTCGGTGGCGGACTTCGACGAGGAGTCGAATGACGCGGTGTCGGTGGCCTTCGAAAGATGATGCAATCCTTTCTCCATAGGATGATACGATGGTTGGCCTCTCCCAGTGTGTGCTCCTCGTCATCTCCAGGAATGTCAAGCTCTAGTCCCGAATATTGGTCCACCACCTCATCAACCAAGACACGAGCATAGCCGCTGGAATCGGGTTGTGATGGAAGGTTTCCTCGGGGGGGGGGATTTGTAAAAGCAAGGGCGTCCGCCACCTTCATGGATATGTTCTTCATTTTAAAGTGTAGCTCATAGTTAGTGTTCTCCATGATGTCATCCACTGGGTAGCTATCCAGCAATGCGTCGCCCGGGGCGAACCCACGCTGCTTCTCAGCATGGATGGGACGGTGCTATCCAATGCTAGATCATCCGCTAGCTGCTGCAGCTGCTGAGACCCCCTTTGCTGGCTAAGTGAGTCAATCTGCTCCCGCTGCCGCTGGAATTTGACTGCCAAGTCCGCGTGCGCTGATTCTAGGCCTTGAAGGCGTTCATAGTCCATCTTCCTCTTCTCCTCCTCCATCTTCCTCTTCTTCTCCTCCGCAATCTTCTTTCTCGCACGGGTTCTGTAGTCGGCGTTCCAGTCTGAAAACCCCTCATACCATGGAATAGCGCCCTTGCCTCGTGTTCTTCCCGGGTGTTCAGGATTTCCCAGGGCACGCATAAGCTCGTCGTTCTCTCTGTTGGGCTGGAACACCCCGATCGAGCCTCTTCTATTGCAACAAGTAGCTTATCTTCGGCTCCGTCCAGACATGCCTTCTTCGAAACTTTGCCTGTCTTCGGGTCCAACTCCCCCCCATGCGCATAGAACCAAGTCCTGCACCTGGGGGGCCAGCTCAATGTTTCTGGAGTGACACCTGCATCCTCCATCTCTTTCTCAGACTTATCCCACTTAGGCATTCCCACCGCATAGCCACCTGGCCCCAGCTTATGGAACTTATCCTTTTTTGCGGCATTGGCCTTGTTTATTCTCGACCGTTCCTTAGATAATTCCGAATCCTTGAATTTCACGAAATCGTCCCAATGAGCACTTTGCTTCTCTAGTGTTCCCTCGAATACTGGAGTCTTCCTTCCTCCCTTGACGTACTTGTCCCATTCACGATTCTTGTGGTTGTTGAATGCAACCGCCATCTTCCTAAGAGCAGCGTCCTTGACTTTCTCCACATCTGCATCTGTGAAATGATCTGGTAGGGTGAAATGTTCCATGAGCGTTTCCCAAAGCAGAAGTTTTTGTCTGTCGTCGACAAAAGTAACTCCTGGACGTGGCTTTGCTGGCTCTCTCCATTCTTGAAGGGAGATCGGGAGTTGGTCCTTCACAAGAACTCCGCACTGACGAATGAACTTGTCCGCAATCTTCTTAGGCGCTAATGGTTCGCCATTAGGTTTGATGGCCTCGATATTGTACTTTACGCCCTCCTTCAACTTTTTGTTCGGGCCTCGTTTCCTGTTGCCTGAAGATTTGCTCGATCCGGATGGCTGAATGAAGAAAGATCGATTCGTTAATATATCTTCAAGTAATTTAAAACATGTGATGATCACCATATGCCTGCTTATATAAATATATATACCTCGCCGGTCTTTGTTGTTTCAAGATCAACATTTTCTTCGTCATGTTCATAGTTCATGACTTCATCAATTCGGTCGTCGCGATCGAATATCATATCACCCTCCCCGGTGTTGTTTAGATATTCGGAGCCGTCATAATCTTCTTCATTCTGATCATCATCTGGCCTGCGAGGATAGCATATGATACTGAACAGGGCCTCTTTTCCCTCTCTGCCAGTATTGTCCGCCATAGGTTTTATTTAACTAATCCAAAAGAAATATATTCAAATTACAATGCATGGATGCAATCAATTAATAAGGAAAAACTGAATCAATCATAGTACATAATAAGCATCATCGAATATAATCTCGAATGTGTCGTCTAGAATAATAGATATAATCTCGAATACATCGTCTCGAATAATATATATAATCTTGAATAAATCATCTCAAATATTATATATCGAATACATCACTAGCTAGCTAGCTAATAAAGATCGAATACTAGAGAGTAATCTAGGCGTTGGACAACCAAAGTGAAGGAACCATCACTGGATCATAGCTCGGGTGATCTCCCCAAAGAACCTGACGTCCATAGCAGCCATGTAGCGATGGACATGCTCGTCCTCCTCCCTGACACGACGACGTACCACCTCCGACGGGGCCGGATCCCTCCGCACCGAAAGTGTCCCACGCGAACGCCAACAAAGGAGATGAGGGTCGACGACGGGACCCGGGGCCAGGTTCCTCACCAAGCGTCGCGCCCCTGAAGGTAGCACCTCCCAGTGCCAGCCCGGCGGAGCCCAGTCCCGGACATGGGTCCTCTGAAGCAGGACGTCGTCGCGAACGGGTCGACGGCGAGGATGCGGGCCGGGCATCGTTGACAACAAATACTATATGCCGCAAAAGTAAAGTAACATTTTTTAAATGATGGATTGTGATTTCATATATGCAAATTCTAAATTTTATAACTAAAACTAACATTTCTAATATTTCTATAACTAAAACTAACATTTCTAATATTTCTATAACTAAAAAACATTTCTATATAACTAACATTTCTATATAACTAACATTTCTAATATAACTAACATTTCTATATAACTAACATTTCTATATAACTAACATTTCTAATATTTCTATATAACTAACATTTCTAATATTTCAATAACTAAAAAACATTTCTATATAACTAACATTTCTAATAGTTCTATAACTAAAAAACAGAAAGATTGCTAACATTTCTATAACAATGTGTGTGTGTGTGTGGTACATGGCGGCCGGGGCAGGAGCTCACTGGCAAGGCGCGACGAAGGGGGCGGCAACGGGGACGGGGCGGCGACGACGGGGACGGTGCGGTGATGACGGGGACGGAGACGGGCCGGGCGGGGACGACGGGAGGACGGGGCGGGGTGCGGTGACGGGGCGCGGGGCGGCGACGGACGGCGACGGGGACGGGGACAGCGACGGACGGTGACGGGGACAGCGACGGACGGTGACGGGGATGGCGACGGACGGCGACGGGGGCAGCGACGGGGCAGAGGAGAAAGAAGCAGAGGGAGAGATGAGAAACTCACAAATTTTTTGAAGTGTTATCTTATATAGAACAACCTTTAGTACCGGTTGGAGCCACCAACCGGTACTAAAGGTCTATTTTGGCCAGGCCAAGCGGCGGGAACGGCACCCCTTTAGTACCGGGTGGTGGCTCCAACCGGTACTAAAGACCCCCCCCCCTTTAGTACCAGTTTGAGCCACCGCCCAGTACTAAAAGGGGTGCACTGGCGCAGGTGCGGTGCATCATGTTTAGTCCCACCTCGCTAGCCGAGGGGCGTCCGCACTGGTTTATAAGCCCCAGTGCGGTAGCTCCCTCGAGCTCCTCTCCAAAGCAGGCCTACTGGGCCTAAATGTTCTGTGCTGCCCTGTGGGCCTACTAGGCCTTTGCAGACCTGCATGCTGGCCCAACAACAGGATGGGTTTCTAGTTGTATGCAGGTCGCTGTGGCGTAGTAGGTGGGCTTTTTTTCTTTTTTTTGCTTTATTTATTTTTGTTTTATTTATTTTTGAGTTGTTTTTGCTGTATTTAGAGTTTCTTTGTGAATATTTTTGCTTTAGGTACAAAAAATTACAAACTTTCTGTTAGTACCAGTAGTTTACAAATTTGAATAGTTTAAATTTTGAATTATTTGAAATTTGTGTGAATCACTAGTTTGTGAATAACTTAACTTTGAAAATAGATTTTTCAGTGATTCTTTTTCTTATGTTTAATATTAGTGTGTTTTATCATTATATTCAATTTGGTAATGCTTAGGTTATTTAAAAAATGAAATGCCTTTGTAACGGATGAGTTTTCGTCCGAAACCCTGATACTTCGAAAGAGATTGTCCATTTTGTACACGAAGTGCATCCAGTTTTTGCGGTAACCCTCTCTACTTTTTTGCACATGCTATGTGGGTGAAATTATGATACCATGCCAACTTTCAACCTTTTCTGAGTTCATTTGAAATGCTTTTCAATTTCAGGGTCATTTAGCTGAAAAAATCAGTAAATGCATGAAAGAATTTGCTTGCACATAAAATTTCTTCGCGTTTCAAATGCCAAAACACATAACTAGCTACCCTAACTATTACAGAGATTCCCTCCTGGGTGTGAAACACAGAAGAAAGTGATGATAGTGAAGCCGATCACATCCCAGATCTTTGGGTGTGAAACTTTTTCTTCGCGTGTGTCCCTTTGCGCCGTAGCCATGGAAAATCTTCATCATTTAACTGGATGCTCGGGTCAATATTCACTGTGAATGGAGCAATTTCATCAAACTTTTCATAATCTCCTGACATGTCTGTCTTGTCATCCACTCCCACGATGTTTCTCTTCCCAGAAAGAACTATGTGCCGCTTTGGCTCATCGTACGATGCATTCGCTTCCTTATCTTTTCTTTTTCTCGGCTTGGTAGACATGTCCTTCACATAGAAAACCTGTGCCACATCATTGGCTAGGACGAATGGTTCGTCTGCATACGCAAGATTGTTGAGATCCACTGTTGTCATTCCGTACTGCGGGTCTTCCGTTACCCCGCCTCGTGTCATATTGACCCATTTGCACCGAAACAAAGGGACCTTCAAACCACGTCGATAGTCAAGTTCCCATATGTCCTGTATATAACCATAATATGTTTCCTTTCCCGTCTTGGTTTCTGCATCAAAGCGGACACCACTGTTTTGGTTGGTGCTCTTCTTATCTTGGGCGATCGTGTAAAATGTATTACCATTTATCTCGTACCCTTTGAAAGTCATTATATTCGAAGATGGTAACTGGGACAGCAAGTACAGGTCATCTTCAATAGAGGCGTCATGCATGGTACGTGTCTGCAACCAGCTGGCGAAACTCCTGGTTTGTTCACGTGTAATCCAGTCATCAGACCGCTCCGGGTGTTTGGAGCGTAGCAAATTCTTGTGTTCATCCATATACGGAGCCACCAAGGCGGAATTCTGTAGAACTGTGTAGTGTGCTTCAGTGAGAGAATGTCCGTCCATACATATTATTTGTTCCCCTCCTAGCGTGCCTTTTCCATCCAGTCTGCCCTTATGCCGCGATTCAGGAACACCAATCGGCTTAAGGTCAGGAATAAAGTCAATACAAAACTCAATGACCTCCTCATTTTCATGGCCCTTGGAGATGCTTCCTTCTGGCCTAGCACGGTTATGAACATATTTCTTTAAGACTCCCATGAACCTCTCAAAGGGGAACATATTGTGTAGAAATACAGGACCCAAAACGTTAATCTCTTCGCATAGGTGAACTAGGACGTGCGTCATGATGTTGAAGAAGGATGGTGGGAACACCAACTCGAAACTGACAAGACATTGCACCAAATCATTCTCTAACCTTGGTATGATTTCTGGATCGATTACCTTCTGAGAGATTGCATTGAGGAATGCACATAGCTTCACAATGGCTAATCGAACGTTTTCCGGTAGAAGCCCCCTCAATGCAACCGGAAGCAGTTGCGTCATAATCACGTGGCAGTCATGAGACTTTAGGTTCTGGAACTTTTTCTCTGCCATGTTTATTATTCCCTTTATATTCGACGAGAAGCCAGACGGTACCTTAATACTGAGCAGGCATTCAAAGAAGATTTCCTTCTCTTCTTTGGTAAGAGCGTAGCTTGCATGACCCTGATGTATGCCGTCTTTTCCGTGCATACGTTGCTGGTCCTCCCGTGCCTCAGGTGTATCTTTTGTCTTCCCATACACGCCCAAGAAGCCAAGCAGGGTCACACAAAGATTCTTCGTCACGTGCATCACGTCGATTGCGGAGCGGACCTCTAGGTCTTTCCAATAGGGCAGGTCCCAAAATATAGATTTCTTCTTCCACATGGGTGCGCGTCCGTCAGCGTCATTCGGAACAGGTTGTCCACCAGGACCCTTTCCAAAGACCACCTTCAAATCCTTGACCATATCATGTACATCAGCACCAGTACGGTGGCGAGGCTTCGTCCGGTGATCCGCCTCACCTTTGAAATGCTTGCCTTTCTTTCTTACGGGATGCCTGCTCGGAAGAAATCGACGATGTCCCAGGTACACATTCTTCTTACAATTAGCCAAATATATACTGTCGGTATCGTCCAAACAGTGCGTGCATGCGCGGTATCCCTTGTTTGTCTGTCCTGAAAGGTTACTGAGAGCAGGCCAATCATTGATGGTCACGAACAGCAACGCCTTTAGGTCAAATTCTTCCCCCATGTGCTCATCCCACGCACGTACACCTGTTCCATTCCACAGTTGTAAGAGTTCTTCAACTAATGGCCTTAGGTACACATCAATGTCGTTGCCGGGTTGCTTAGGGCCTTGGATGAGCACTGGCATCATAATGAACTTCCGCTTCATGCACAACCAAGGAGGAAGGTTATACAAACATAGAGTCACAGGCCAGGTGCTATGGTTGCTGCTCTGCTCCCCAAAAGGATTAATGCCATCTGCGCTTAGACCAAACCATACGTTCCTTGCGTCATCTGCAAACTCCTTCCCGTACTTTCTTTCGATTTTTCTCCACTGCGACCCGTCAGCGGGTACTCTCAACTTTCCGTCTTTCTTACGGTCTTCTCTGTGCCATCGCATCGCCTTGGCATGCTCTTTGTTTTGGAACAAACGTTTCAACCGTGGTATTATAGGAGCATACCACATCACCTTGGCAGGAATCTTCTTCCTGGGGCGCTCGCCCTCGACATCACCAGGGTCATCGCGGCTGATCTTATAGCGCAATGCACCGCATACCGGGCAAGCGTTCAAATCCTCGTACTCACCGCGGTAGAGGATGCAATCATTAGGGCATGCATGTATCTTCTGCACCTCTAACCCTAGAGGGCAGACAGCCTTCTTTGCTTCGTACGTACTCTCGGGCAATTCGTTGTCCTTTGGAAGCATATTCTTTATCATTACCAGCAACTTTCCAAATCCCTTGTCAGATACACCATTCTCTGCCTTCCATTGTAGCAATTCCAGTGTGGTGCCCAGCTTTTTCTTGTCACCTACGCAATTCGGGTACAACAATTTTTTGTGATCCTCTAACATGCGCTGCAACTTCTTCTTCTCCAAATCACTTGCGCAGTTTCTCTTTGCATCGGCAATGGCCCGACCTAGATCATCAACGGGCTCATCTGATGCCTCTTCTTCAGCTTCTTCCCGCATTGCCGGCTCAGCTTCTTCCCTCATTGTTGTATCATCGTATTCAGGGAACCCATGGCCAGGATAGCTATCGTCGTCCTCTTCTTCTTCATTGTCTTCCATCATAACCCCTCTTTCTCCATGCTTGGTCCAAACATTATAGTGGGGCATGAAACCGGACTCAAACAGGTGGACGTGAATGGTTCTTGACGTAGAGTAATTGTGACCATTCTTACAGCCAGCACATGGACAAGGCATAAAACCATCCGCCCGCTTGTTTGCCTCAGCCGCAAGCAGAAAAGTACGCACGCCATTAATGAACTCGGGAGAGCATCGGTCATCGTACATCCATTGCCGGCTCATCTTCAATACACAGCACCGAAAACACCAAATTAATACAATACATAAAGTTCATACATAAAGATCATACAACACTTAAATGCAACAAACAAATAACTCTCTAGCTAAAGAATTTAAATGCAACAACAAATGCGATCAAGATCGCAACTAAGGTAACAATTGATCCAACAGCATAATGATACCAAGCCTCACTATGAATGGCATATTTTCTAATCTTTCTAATCTTCAAGCGCATTTTCTCCATCTTAATCTTGTGATCATCGACGACATCGGCAACATGCAACTCCAATTCCATCTTCTCCCCCTCAATTCTTTTCAATTTTTCCTTCAAATCCTCGTTTTCTCTTTCAACTAAATTTAACCTCTCGACAATAGGGTCGGTTGGAATTTCCGGTTCAACTACCTCCTACATACAAATATCTATGTCAACTTGATGGGCATAATTTGTCATAAACACGAAATGCAATGAATAGTTTTAAAAGAGAATATACCACATCCGAATCATAACCCGGACGAGGGCCGACGGGGACGGATATCAAAACCATGGCACTATGTATAACAAACAACGTATGGGTAAGATAATTATACGAGTAACTATATATCCAAATCACACAAACATCAATTTTTTATATAAAACTTCATGAACAAGAGGCTCACCACAAGGTGGTGCCGGCGACGGGACGTTGCGGGCGATCGACAGTGGTTACGACGGAGATTTAGAAGGCACTAAGTAAACCACACCTACATATGCAAACTAAGTGTTATTTTTGACCTCAAATTGCATATAAATCAAATACTAGCACATATATATAATTCCTCCCAAATTACTAAACTCAAAAATCAATCACTATATAAAGCATTGCACGAGCTAATCTAGCAATGAGAGATGAAAGGACAAAGTTGCTAACCTTTGTGATCATTTGAATGGATGGGGGCCTTCAAATCTTGACAAATTTTGGGCAAAATGTGTGATGAGCTTGAGAGGAAGAGGGAAAATAACAGAGAGGAGAGGGGAAAGGGGAAGAACGGAGTGGGCTCGAGTGGATGAAGGGTCTATGTAGGACGACCTTTAGTACCTGTTCGTGATATGACCCGGTACTAAAGATGCTGGAGGGGCCCCGGACTGACAACATCCTGCCACCACTCACTTCAGTACCGGTTCGTGGCACGAACCGGTGCTAAAGGTTCACCACGAATCGGTACTAATGATGTCCGCCCGCCTAGCCGTTGGAACCGGCACTAATGGACACATTAGTGTCGGCTCAAATTCAAACTGGCACTAATGTGCTTCACATTTGACCCTTTTTCTACTAGTGCAGACGCATCCTAAGACAGTGTCACAGTTTGTACCTAGTATCTTAAATTGTTGCCATCTCATCAGCGGTGCCATTAGAAAAATATTTGGCACCGCTTCAGCAGTTTTTGCAGCCAACTTTCGTCCACACATCCGAGCAGCCAAGCAGTAAAATACTCAATCTTTATGGCACGAAGGAAATGGGCATCGGAGGAACTACGTGCTCTGGAGTCCGGGTCCCTGATTTTTTTCCCGCTGCATCAGTTCGCCAGTGCAGGACACCAGTGCGAGATGTAGCAACAGTTGTCTTTACCCCAGTTTTGGCATACATAGTGGACGGCCTTAGTGCTATTAGTTCTATGTTACTAAATTTGTGCATCTACATACCTGTTAGTATCAATTTGCTATCATCCAAACACTATCGCTATGCTGTTGCAGTTATATTTACCTTCCTCATAAAATGTTCAATTTGTTATTTATTGTACATGAGTAAGAACTTGTAGCGTCATTGTAGTGAATTATAACTTCTGATGTTCCAGAATTTGGTTGTAGTCTCAGTACCAATTATTTCATTTGCACATTGATCTTTTTGAGAAGATATGTCATAATTAACATGTTTCTTCAGTTTTTCAAAATAAGTAACAATTGTTACTGATCTATGTTGCTATAAACCCATTTTCCCTACAATTGTTACTGATCTAGATTTAAATATTATAGGATGAACGGAAGTGTTCTTACTTGGAGTGGGTTGATCAAGAGTGGCCACAGTCTTTGAAGATGTGCCTAGCGAAGCTCTGGAGCATGTATGAGGAAGAGAACACACGTAGGCTTAGAGAAAGTGTTGTCAACGCTGATGCATATTTCAAGATGCAGGATAAAAAGTTGAAGGTGGAAAATGAGCTCAGATTTTTTAAATCAGACTTTGCTAAGATGGTGTTGGCGAAGGAGGAGGCACTATCCGAGTTAGCCCGTGCAAAATGGGTTCTTACAGAACTGAAAGCAGAGGTGGATAAGACAAGCCTGGATGATCTCGATTAGGTAAATGAATATATTGTTCTTATGAAGTTGAACTAGCTATATGTTGTACTGTGTTGTTTTCATGTAGCTACCGTACTGTGATGTTATAATATATTTATGTGCCTGATATCAAATTGGCAAACGGCTGTTGGATATGAAATGTGAATTTGCGTAATAATGGAATTATTAATTGTAAACTAATAAACCTGGTAAATGTGTCATAGACCTTTGCAAATGGTTCTAGCAGAAAAAGCGCTTGTGATGGATATCCCAATGCCACACAGTTTTCTTCATCAAATCATGTGTGATGTAGTTGATAAAAGCAAACAGTTAACCATGGCAAACCGTGTGTGATAGTTACACCTTTCACACACGAGCCTACACATAAAACTGTGTGGGATGTACGTCCGAACGGAAACGTTTTCCCTAGATTGACTGTGTGGGATGTACAGAAGAACGGAAATGTATTCCTTGGATTGACTATGTGTGATATACATAAGAACGGAAATGTTTTTCTGGTATTCACCGTGTGAGATGTACATACCTACGGAAATGATTTTCTTGGATTACCGTGTGGGATGTACATACCTACGGAAATGATTGGGTTTCGATGCCTCGCCCGATCGCACACGGCCCCAGCATGGGTCCCACGAGGGCCTATCCTCGATGATTTTCTGGGTTGTGTGCGAAGAACACCGTATCGCACACACTCACTTGGCGACGGTTCCAAATGTCGTCACGGAAAGGGGTTAAAAACCGTTTGTTTAGGACCGATGCGCACTAGTGTATGATTCATCTTTAATGGAAGCATAGAGAATTAAAAATGGAAATAGATTTTCTAGCCCAAAGAAACATAGCTCAATGACAAAGAAGAATGAAAGGTTAGTTCAAGGAACAAAATAAGTATTATTTGGAAGCATGTAATTTTGAAATTACAACAAATCAATATGAAGCATGAAAAGTGTGCTCCGAATCAGGAGTTATTGGGTAGGATGCATGTGCTATGTCAATAGTAGCTAATATAAATAGAAAATAAAATTGAAATGGAAATTAAATAAGGAAGACACCAACACACAGATGCATCTTTCTTCCAACTATACTGGAAATTCAACAATAATTGTTGAAGCATTTCTAGGAGAAAAATATGTATACATTTGTAGTATACTTTGGAAGCTCCATACATATGAATCATGTAAAGGTTAATATCTCAACAATTATCAACTTCATTGGACGCATTGAACTTTGAACTAGAAAATAACAACGATTGTCATCAACACTATGGAAGTTTGGGCGATCTGAAAACCAAAATCAACTAATTTGCTTGATGATTTAATGATGTAATACATGGATAGAACAATTTCATGCCTACAATAATCAATATTTGGCTCATATTGAACATGTGTGGCTATGAATATTCAACACCCAACACTAGACACCTAATTATAATGTTGAAATTAAAGCCATCACATGGAGAACAATAGGAAGCAAGTAAAATAATGATCAAATAGGAGGAGATTGATGCACTGTCGGTACCTTCTCTAAGAGCGAGGGCTTCAAAGAGGGGAAAAGGACTGGATGCATCTGCTATCTCTGAGGGCCGCATCAAACGCAAAGGAGATGGCTCACCGGCGAGGTCTCCCTGGGGGCCACCATGCGGGAGATGGAGTGGAGAGGAGGTCTCCCTGCAAAACCACAAAAATTAGTTGAGATGCGGGACTGGACCCCCTTGTGTCAGGATTCTCGTTTTGCTGGGGCGCGCAGCTGACCGGTGAGGTCGCTCTACTGCTATACGAAGAGGGGAGAAGGAGTAGCAGGGTAGCGCTCGAGGGAAAAGGGATCTGGCGAGGCGAGGGAGCTATGCTGCGTTTCGAGGTGGAGGGTGAGCTCCAAACAGTGTGTCCTAAAAGGAAACTAAGGATTAAGGGAGAAGATCCTGCGCAGACGTTGCGGATATTTTTTTAATTTCCTTAGTTACAAAAGTGGGACTACTTTTGAGCATTGGATTTGGAGTAGATCAACTACATTTTAGTGGCCTGACAACTGAGTCTTGCCAGACTATGGATACAAAGTGTTTCCCAAAATTATTATTTAACATTGCATACTAAATGCCTCTACATATTTAATATTTATCCTGTAATAGAATCATTAAACAAGAAAACAAATGCAAACAATGCAAACATAACAACAATCTGTCAAAACAGGACAGTCTGTAAAGGATGCAAGAAGATTCATACTTCTTTAACTCCAAAAATTCTGAAAAGTTACCACACTGTAGAAAATTTGTTGTATATTCTTTGTAAAAGTTTCAAGATTTTATCACATTCTGACTTTCTAGAAGAATTCAGACAATAATAGAAAACTTCCTATTTTCAAACAGCAACAAGTAAACTTGCAAAATAAGTATGGTAAAGGCTATACTTGACATTTTTATTGAAGTAAAAGATACAAAACATTATTCTAAATAGCAGCAAGCATATAAAAATAAAAGAAAATGATGCTCCAAGCAAAACACATATCATGTGATGAATAAAAATATAGCTCCAAGCGAGGTTACCGATAATGTTGAAGACGAAAGAGGGGATGCCTTCCGGGGCATCCCCAAGCTTAGTTGCTTGGGTATTCCTTGAATATTACCTTGGGGTGCCTTGGGCCCCAAGCTTAGGGTCTTGCCACTCCTTATTCTCCTCATATCGATATCTCACCCAAAACTTCAAAACTTTAATCGCACAAAACTTAACGGAACTTTGTGAGATAGGTTAGTATCATAAAGAGCATATCATTCACTTTGGTACTGTCAAAGACAAGATTCATAATTGTTCTCACACAATGCCTACTATACCTTATCATTTCCACAATTTATATCACTTAATATAAGCTATGGAAACACTAAAACAAGCAAACTATGCATTGAAAACAAAATCTATCAAAAACAGAACAACCTGAAATGATCTGAACAATGACCATACTTCCGCTACCCCAAAAATTCTGAAAAATTAGGAAAACGTAGGAAACTTGTATATCATTCATGTGTAAAAACTTCAGAGCAAAAGCACATTCCAGTGAATTATAGAAATTCCTGGGCTGAGTGCAAAATTTTATGTTTTTGCACAAAATCAAATCAACTATCATCCACAATATCGCAAAGGCTTTACTTGGCACTTTATTGAAACAAAAACTACAAAACATGATTACTATAGTAGATTAATCATGTGAAAACACAAAAACAGTAAGTATAAATGTTGGGTTGTCTCCCAACAAGCATTTTTCTTTAATGTATTTTTTAGCTAGGCATGACGGTTTCAATGATGCTGACATAAAAGTAAAGAATTGAAACACAACAGGAGCATCATGAAGCATATGTTACTCTCTCATAATAATTTTTAGTAGCAACATGAATGGATTCATCAATATAGCTATCACATAAAGCATTCTTTTTATAATCCACAAGCATAGAAACTTTATTACTCTCCTCATGAGCAATTTCATTCTCATTCATAATAGTTGGGGTATAATATAAAACTCGAATACTATAAATCGTTTCCACATTAAAAGAGTAATGTTCAGAAAAAGGGTAATCATATGAAAAGTTTTATAAATATAATCATCACTACTTTTTGTAATATAAGTATCATCACAATAATCATCATAAGTGGCAACTTTGTTCTCATCATAATCAATTGAAACCTCTTCCAGAATAGTGGAATCATTACTAAATAAAGTCACGACCTCTACAAATCCACTTTTATCATTATAGTAAGATTCAACACCCACCAAAATGGTTGGATAATTATTATCTAAAGTTAACACTCTTCCATACCCACTTTCATAAATATTGCAATCATCATAAGTAGGAGGCATGCAATCATCATAACAAATTTGTTCATTCAAAGTAGGGGGACTAAAAAGATCATCTTCATTAAGAAAGCTTGGGGCAAACATTAATTGCAGCAAATAAATTCTCAAACATGTCATTCTCATGAAACATGGCATCCCCAAGCTTATGTCTTGGCATATCATAATCATAATCACTCTCATCATTAATAGTATGAATAAAACCAATAGTATAACAATTATTATCATCATAATTTTCTAAGTTGGTGCCAAAAATATTTTCAAGATTATAAGAAGTATCATTGTTTTCCCAATCATAATCATCATATGCATAACAAAATCATCCTCGATAGTTCCGTCAGACATTATGCCGTAAGACAAAGAAGCGATATCATCATCAAGTGTATCATCTTTCACAATTATGTTTGATTCATTCTCATGAGGCACAACAATGATAGGAGCAACATTATTCGGGAGGGATACCTTTTTAGCTCTACTCTTCCTTCTTTTCTTCTTCTTCACCACATCAAGTGTGGGTTTAACCAATTTTTCTGAGCTTCTTATTGTGGAAATTGGTTGAATAGGGAGCTCCTTCTCATCACCTATTTCATCACGAGAGACTATAGGAGGGAAAGTGGAAATCTTTACCCTTTCATTACTATCCCTTTTATATTCTATTGGTTTTCCCGTCTTTCTATAGTTGGCAATATAAGCATTTCATTGCAATTTACTATACAAAACATATATATTTCTTTCAAAGTAGTTTCAACATGGTCTGTGGATATGAATGCTTCAAACCAACTATTTTTATGTGACAATTCTTCACACCCCAAAAATAAACGAAGTTCATTATAAAGTTCAAGGGTCATCAATTTATTGCTATATTTGGACATGATTCGATCATGAAAAAGCTTGCATTCAAAATTAAGATGACCAATCCTATTGCAAAGTTCACAAGTAATGGGATGAACAGAGCATAATTTTTTACAAATTCATCTATCACTTTAAGCCACTAATTATTTTTATCATGTTTATGCTTCTTACAAAATCTATCATCCCTATAAAGCATGTCTTCACATACTTTATGCACTCCACAAAAATTGGCATGCTTATAAGAAACATTTTTGTTATGACTAGTGCAACCATTGTTAGTATTTTGGATGTTTGTATAATTCATACTAACAACATTGCAATCATGCTTATCCTTCATGGATTTTATGCCAAACATTTTATTGAATTCTTCTTTTATCAACTGAGCACAATTCTGATCCATCATTTTCAAGAAAGACATGATAAAGATGAATAATATGAGGCAACCTCAATTCCATTTTTTTGCACTTTTCTTTTACAAATCAAACTAGTGATAAAATAGGAGACTAAAAGATTCAATCGCAAGATCTATAGATATACCTTCAAGCACTCACCTCCCTGGCAACGGCGCTAGAGAAGAGCTTGATCTCTACTGTGCAACTTCATTCTTGTAGACTCGTGTTGGGCCTCCAAGCGCAGAGTTTTGTAGGACAGTAGCAATTTTCCCTCAAGTGGATGACCTAAGGTTTATCAATCTGTGGGAGGCGTAGGATGAAGATGGTCCCTCTCAAACCACCCTGCAACCAAATACAGAAAATCTCTTGTGTCCCTAACACACCCAATACAATGGCAAATTGTATAGGTGCACTAGTTCGGTGAATAGATGGTGATACAAGTGTAGTATGGATAATAGATATAGGTTTTTGTAATCTGAAAATAAAAAACAGCAAGGTAGCAAGTGATAAAATGGAGCACAAATGATATTGCAATGTTTGAAAACAAGGCCTAGGGTTCATACTTTCACTAGTGCAATCTCTCAACAATGCTAACATAATTGAATCATATAACAATCCCTCAACATGCAACAAAGAGTCACTCCTAAGTTCTTATCTAGCGGAGAACATAAGAAGAAATTGTTGTAGGTAGCAAACCACCTCAAAGTTATCCTTTCCGATCAATCTATTGAGTCGTCCCTATAAGTGTCACAAACAGCCCTAGAGTTCATACTAAAATAACACCATAGGCAAATACTAATGTCACCTAGATACTCCAATATCACCACAAGTATCCGTGAGTCAATTATACGATATGCATCAAACAACTTCAGATTCATAATATTCAATCCAACACAAAGAACCTCAAAGAGTGCCCCAAGAAGTCTACCGAAGAAGCAAGGACGAAAACATGCGTCAACCCCTATACATAGATTACCCCAATGTCACCTCGGGAATCTGCGAGTTGAGTGCCAAAACATACATCAAGTGTTCTCAAATCCATAAAAGTATTCAATCCGATAATAGTGAAACCTCAAAGGTAAAAAAACTCCATTAATCGCAAAAAGATAGAGAGGGAGAAACACCATATGATCCAACTATATTAACAAAGCTCGCGGTACATCAAGATCATGCCAAATCAAGAACATGAGAGAGAGAGAGATCGAACACATAGCTACCGATACAAATCCTCAGCCCTGATAACCCACAAGTATAGGGGATCACAACAGTATTCGAGGGTAGAGTATTCAACCCAAATTTATTGATTCGACACAAGGGGAGCCAAAGAATATTCTCAAGTATTAGCGGCTGAGTTTTCAATTCAACCACACCTGGAAACTTAATATCTGCAGCAAAGTAATATGATAGTAATGGTAACAGTAACAAAAGTAATATTTTTGGGTTTTATAGTGATTGTAACAGTAGCAACGGAAAAGTAAATAAGCGAAGAACAATATATGAAAAGCTCGTAGGCTTTGGATCGGTGATGGAGAATTATGTCGGATGCGATCGATCATGCAACAATTATAACATAGGGTGACACAGAACTAGCTCCAGTTCATCAATGTAATGTAGGCATGTATTCCGAATATAGTCATACGTGCTTATGAGAAAAAACTTGCATGACATATTTTGTCCTACCCTCCCGTGGCAGCGGGGTCCTATTGGAAACTAAGGGATATTAAGGCCTCCTTTTAATAGAGTACCGGACCAAAGCATTAACACATAGTGAATACATGAACTCCTCAAACTACGGTCATCACCGGTAATGGTCCCGATTATTGTCACTTTGGGGTTAACGGATCATAACACATAATAGGTGACTATAGACTTACAAGATAGGATCAAGAACTCACATATATTCATGAAAACATAATAGGTTCAGATCTGAAATCATGGCACTCGGGCCCTAGTGACAAGCATTAAGCTTAGCAAAGTCGTAGCAACATCAATTTCGGAACATAGTGGATACTAGGGATCAAACCCTAACAAAACTAACTCGATTACATGATAAATCTCATCCAACCCATCACCGTCCAGCAAGCCTACGATGGAATTACTCATGCACGGCGGTGAGCATCATGAAATTGGTGATGGAGGAAGGTTGATGATGACAATGGCGACGGATTCCCCTCTCTGGAGCCCCGAACGGACTCCAGATCAGCCCTCCCGAGAGAGTTTAGGGCTTGGCGGCGGCTCCGTATCGAAAAACACGATGAATCCTTCTCTCTTTTTTTTTCTCCCTGAAAGTGAATATATGGAGTCAAGGTGGATGTCGGTGGTGCATCAGGGGGACCACGAGGCAAGGGGCATGCCCAGGAGGGTAGGCGCGCCCCCACCCTCATGGACAGGTTGTGGCTCCCCTAACATGGATTCTTCTTCCAGTATTTTTTGTATATTCCAAAAATAATCTCCGTTGATTTTTAGGTCATTCCGAGAACTTTTATTTCTGCACAAAAATAACGCCATGGCAATTCTGCTGAAAACAGCGTCAGTCCAGGTTAGTTCCATTCAAATCATGCAAGTTAGAGTCCAAAACAAGGGCAAAAGTGTTTGGAAAAGTAGATACGACGGAGACATATCAAGCCCCGAGGGTGGACTACTCCCTCCTCACCATGGTGGCCGCCGGGATGATGAAGATGGCCTCCGGTGATGATTTCCCCCTCCCACGGGGTGCCGGAATGGGCTCCCGATAGATTTTTGGTGGATACAGAGGCTTGCGGTGGCGGAACTTCTCATCTAGGGTTATTTCTAGGGATTTCTGTATTTATAGGATTTTTTTGCGTCGCTCACATCCATATGGGCTTCGAGGGGCCCACTACCCACCAGAGCGCGCCAGAGGGTGGTGGCGCGCCCTGGTGCCTAGTGGCCACCTCCTTCACCTCCTGGTCCTCCCACGAAGCTTCTAGTGCCTCTTTTATTCCAAAAAAATTGTCAAAAAGTTTTCTTGCATTTGGAGAACTTTTATTTCTGCACAAAAAACAACACCACGATAGATCTGCTGAAAACAGCGTCAGTCCGGGTTAGTTCCATTCAAATCATACCAAAACCATATAGAATTGTTGTAAACATGGCATGAATACTTCATAAATTATAGATACGCTGGAGACGTATCAGTTATCAACTACAGGGTTCTCAGCTCCCTTCCTATCAGTAATATGCAAATCAAATTCTTGTCAGAAAAGAACCCACCTAATCAGTCTAAGTTTAGCATCTTTATTTTCCATAAGGTATTTAATAGCAGCATGATCAGTGTGAACAATTACTTTGGAATCAATAATGTAAGATCTAAATTTGTCACAAGCAAACACAACTGCTAAAAATTCTTTCTCGGTAGTAGCATAATTTCTTTGAGCATTATCTAGAGTTTTGCTAGCATAATGGATAGCATTCAATTTCTTATCAACTCTTTCTCCTAGAACAACATCGATGGCATAATCACTAGCATCACACATAATTTCAAAAGGCAAGTTCCAATCAGGTGGTTGAACAATGAGTATAGAAATTAAGGCTTTCTTAAGTGTTTCGAAGGCTTCTACACAATCATCATCAAAAAGAAATGGAACATCCTTTTGCAAGAGATTAGTAAGAGGCCTAGAAATTTTAGGTAAGTCTTTAATAAGCCTCCTTTAGAAACCAACATGACCAATGAAACTTAGGATTCCTTTAATATCTTTAGGACATGGCATTTTCTCAATTGCATCAACTTTGGCCTTACCCACTTCAATGCCACACTCATAAATTTTATGCCCCAAGACAATACCATCATTTACCATAAAGTGGCACTTCTCCCAATTCAAGACAAGATTAGTTTGTTCACATCTCCACAAAACTCAATCAAGATTGCTTAAGAAATCATCAAAATAAGTTCTGTAAACGGAAAAATCATCCATAAAAATCTCAACAACCTTTTCACAGAAGTCAGAGAATATAGCAGTCATACATCTTTAAAAGGTAGCAGGTGCATTGCATAAACCAAAAGGCACACGTCTTTAAGCATAACTTCCAAAAGGGCAAGTAAAAGTGGTTTTCTCTTGGTCGGGTTATGATACAAGTATTTGAGAGAAACCAGAATATCCATAAAGGAAACAAAAGTGTGTGTGCTTAGACAATCTCTCTAGCATTTGATCAACAAAAGGCAAGGGGTAATGATCTTTTCTAGTAGTTTTATTTAGTTTTCTAAAATCAATTACCATCCTATAAATAGTTACATCTTTGCGGAATAAGCTCATTTTTATCATTAGGAACAATAGTAATATCTCCTTTCTTAGGGATACAATGAACAGGGCTTACCCATCTACTTTCAGCTAGAGGATAAATTATACCTGCATCTAGAAGCCTTAATATTTTAGTTCTTACCACCTCCTTCATCTTAGGATTTAATCGTCGTTGGTGATCAATAACTGGTTTAGCATTAGGTTGCATATTAATTTTATGCTGACATAGAGTGGGACTAATTCCCTTAAGATCATCAAGAGTATATCCAATAGCAGCATGGTGCTTCTCACAGTTCTTAATAATCTCTTTTCTTCATGCTCTGAAAGGTTAGCACTAATAATAGGACATATCTTCTTTTCATCAAGATAAGCATATTTCAGGGTATCAGGCAATTGTTTTAATTCAAACACAGGATCACCTTTAGGTGGAGGAGGGCCTCCTAGAGTTTCAACAAGCAAATTATGTTTAAGAATAGGTTGTTGATCAAATAACATCTTATCTATTTCATTTTTTCATTCAACTGCATATCATTTTCATGGTCCCGCAAATATTGTTCTAACGGACCAGTAGGAGATACGACAATAGAAGCAAGACCACTAATTTCATATTTACTAGGCAATTCTTTATCATGAGGTTGTCTACAAAACTTAGAGAAATTAAACTCATGAGACATATCACCAAAGTTGATACTAATAGTTTCTTTAGTGCAATCAATCTTAGCATTAACAATATTCAAGAAGGGTCTACCAAATATTGTAGGACAAAAATCATCTTGTGGAGAACCAAGAACTAGACAATCAGTAGGGTATTTTATTTTCCCACACAAGACTTCAACATCTCTGGCAATCCACCAAATAAACCAACTAGCATCAACTACAAGATGTAATCAACACCACTAGTCACCCACAGGTACCAACATGAGGATTTAATACAAATATTAAACACAAGAGATGAACTAGGGTTTTGAGATGAGATGGTGTTGTTGAAGATGTTGATGAAGATTGGCCTCCCACAAAGAGAGGGTTGTTGGTGATGATGATGGCTTTGATTTCCCCCTCCTGAAGGGATGTATCCCCGGTGGAATCTCCCCGTCGGAGAGCAAAAGTGCTCCTTGATGACCCACAAGTATAGGGGATCAATCGTAGTCCTTTCGATAAGTAAGAGTGTTGAACCCAACAAGGAGCAAAAGGAAATGGCAAGCGGTTTTCAGCAAGGTATTTTCTGAAGGCACTGAAATTATCGGTAACAGATAGTTTGGTAGTAAGGTAATTCATAACGGGTAACAAGTAACAAGTGTAACGAAGGTGCATCAAGGTGGGCCAATCCTATTTATAGCAAAGGAAAAGCCTGGACGAACTCTTATATTGAGCAAAGCGTTCCCGAGGATGCATGGGAATTATTGTCAAGCTACTTTTCATCATGCTCATATGATTCATGTTCGTTACTTTGATAATTTGATATGTGGGTGGACCGGTGCTTGGATGTTGTCCTTACTTGGACAAGCCTCACACTTATGATTAACCCCTCTCGCAAGCATCCGCAACTACGAAAGAAGAATTAAGATAAATCTAACCATAGCATGAAACATGTGGATCCAAATCAGCCCCTTACGAAGCAACCCATAAACTAGGGTTTAAGCTTCTATCACTCTAGAAACCCATCATCTACTTATTACTTCCCAATGCCTTCCCCTAGGCCCAAACGATGGTGAAGTGTCATGTAGTCGACGTTCACATAACACCACTAGAGGAAAGACAACATACATTTCATCAAAATATCGAACGAATAACAAATTCACATGATTACTTCTACCAAGACTTATCCCATGTCCTCAAGAACAAACATAACTACTCACAAAGCATGCTCATGTTCAAGATCAGAGGGGTATTGAATATCATTAAGGATCTGAACATATGATCTTCCACCAAATAAACCAACTAGCATCAACTACAAAGAGTAATCAACACTAGTAGCAACCCACAGGTACCAATCTGAGGTTTTGAGGCAAAGATTGAATACAAGAGATGAACTAGGGTTTGAGAGGAGATGGTTCTGGTGAAGATGTTGACGAAGATTGGTCCTCCCACAATGCGAGGATCATTGGTGATGACGATGGCTTCGATTTCCCCCTCCCGGGGGGGAAGTTTCCCCTGCTGAATCGCTCTGCCGGAGCCCTAGATTGCTTCTACCCAGGTTCCGCCTCGAGACGGCGGCGCTTCGTCCCGAAAGCTTCCTTATGATTTTTGTTAGGTCAAAACCCTCCATATAGCAGAAGATGGACACCGAGGGCTGGCCAGGGAGCCCACAAGCTCGGGAGGCGCATCCCGAGGCTTGTGGCCACCTGGTGGGTCCCCTTCTATTGTTTCTTCGCCCAATATTTTTTCATATATTCTAAAACAATTATCTGTAAAGTTTTAGGACATTTGGAGTTGTGAAGAATAGGTATATCCGATTTTCTCCTTTCCTGTCCAGAATTCCAGCTGCCGGCATTCTCCCTCTTCATGTAAACCTTGTAAAATAAGAGAGAAAAAGCATAGGAATTATATCTTAAAGTGTAATAGTAGCCCACAATGCAATAAATATCAACATAAAAACATGATGCAAAAAATGGACGTATCACTCCTGCTCAAGTTCCGCCTCGAGACGGCGGCTCTCCATCCCAAAAGTCCTCTCTTTATTTTTCTAGGGAAAATGGGCTTATATACCGGAGATGGGCACCGGAGGTTGGCCAGGGACCCCTCTACCCACCAGGGCGCGCCAGGGGGCAGGCACGCCACTGGTGCCTAGTGGGAACCTGGGTGGCCCCCTCTGGTATTTCTTTTCTCCAATATTTTTTTTATATATTTCAAAATAAATCTCCGTAAAATTTCAGCTCATTTGGAGATGTGCAGAATAGGTATCTCTGACATAGCTTTTTCTGGTCCAGAATTCCAGCTGCCAGCAATCTCCCTCTTGGTGTAAACCTTGCATATTATGAGAGAAAAGACATTAGAATTACTCCACAAAGTATTATATTTATTTAAAACACTATAAATAACAATAGGAAAACATGATGCAAAATGGACATATCAACTATCATCCTCGTTACCGGTTTTGTTCTTCTTTCTTGTTGAAATGTTCCGGCATCCTCGTGACGTAGTCACCTGTGTCTGTCCAAACAATGATGGATGCCGTCACACTGAGAGGGCTTTAAGAATATCTCTCCATCGTCGAAGGAGCAAATCCCACTCTCAATCTATCTAGTAACTTGTCAAACTTTCCGATGAACCCGTAAGTTGTCCTTATGATCACCGTGTTACAAATGACATTTGAGCAACCCAAAGTCCATCATATGGTAGGAAGTGACTACAATACGCTCTTGGTCTAAGAAACTAAAACACGTTCTAACTCTTCGTGTTATAACAATTGATATCAGACGATATTATGTCAAAGTGTAACAAACAAGATTGTGTCAATTCAATCTGATCGTTCTTCTAATGTCATACTCTCAAAGTTATTTTAGGACTATAGTTACACTTAACGATATCCTAAGATTCGGAAAACATGATCACCAACAACACTAGAGCCAGTCTTAGAGGCAAGACTAGGAACCTATGTTTTACTGTTTATCATTCCACACATGCATATGAGTTTTCCACTGAATCGCATATTCCAGAATCATAGTGGTTATAGCATGAAATATAAACTCTTAATTATGAACATGGGAATATAATAATACAATAATATTGCCTCTGGGGCATATTTTTAACAAATATCTCGTTGAGAGGTTTGTACACTGAGGTTTGTGAAGATTCATATTTCCCTACCGTATTTTATGACAGTGAAAGTGATATATGTCTTGCAAAGAATTCAATGTATCATAACAGAACAAAGCGCATTTATGTCAAATATCACTATATTCAAGATTTTATTGCTAAAGGTGACTAGAAGGTATGCAAGATAAGTACGCATGATAATCATGATGTTATTTCTCACTAGTCCTATAGATTTTTGCCGCACGAGGTGTTTATGCTGATTTGAATGGAGTGGAGATTGTTGAACTATGATTCAAATTATGTTACCGTGTTGGACTAGACATAGTACAAGCGATGTGGAGCCTTGCGTCGGTATCGACGCATATGAGTACAACTCATTTACTTGTCTTCTAATGACTCGTATTTGTTACCCCTTATATATACCCATGCAGTCGCACCTAAAGATGATATGTCGTCTCGTGTTTGTAATACTCCTCCATCATAGTGAAGTTGCTCCTTCGTGTGTCCGTGGTTTTTTTCCTTAAGGGATTTCGACGTAAAAATTTGTATCTCTCGTGTCTTATTTATTCTCATTTTATCTAATGGATGAAACGGTAATCTTCATGTTCATCGGGCATCTACCAGGGCTCTTGCTTCCTTGATGATGCTTTTCATGGGAGATTTGGTCTGAACACAATGATAGGGTGTTCCATAACACCGCTTACAAGATCAAAGAGGAGACCACCCTTTGGGTTTTGGCAAGCGTCAAGCATTTGTGTCTTGTGATGTAGCGAGAGTAGTTTTATTTCCACCGCTTTGCAGTTTTGGTCCCCCACCCCCACCCCCAAGCCCCATCAACGAGTAATATGAGTGCCACATCAGCATTGGGGAAAAATCTTGAAGATGAAGAGCGAGAGGCACACCAATCCAGCCAGTTTCGCAGGTGTTGCACAGATCCCTTTTTCATGTTGCCATATATGGACAAAAGACAATATTTCTGAATTTTCTTGTTTTACCCAAATGCTTTGTCTGCCACTTGTTCTCATCCAAACAAAAATCAGGAATCCTTAGACAAGTAGGATTAACATATGCCATGCCACTCATTAGTCACTATACTCTGTTTAGTTAGCCACTATACAGGGGTCTAGGCACACACGGATTGAAAAAAAAATCTAAAACTATCTTGGAACAAGTATTGTTTAGTGCATTACTCCCGTGTAAAGTTTCACAACAAAATGATTTTACTGGTATTCAGAACGAACAAAAACAAAATTGATAGTATATTAAGCCTACTATTCACATAGTTTGTACTCTTCTTTGCCAACAATACTAATTAGTCATTTTGTCCTGAAACTTTGCACGTTAGTAATACACTAGACCATGCTTGTTCCGACAAAGTTTCATAATTTTTTTTGCCTAAACAGGTGTGCTAAACCGATGTTCCAAGAATCCACACCGAATACATTGTTGCCACGGATATAATAAGGAAGATACAAGTATTCGAGAAGAAAGTGCAGCACCAAGATGAGGTGCTGCACATGATCAAGCAAGGCATCCTGCAGCAATGCTCTCCTTTCATTGGATTAGTGACACCCAGAACTCATCAGAACATGAACCTGATTAGTCTAGTCTCTCCATGCCTTTAATTTCCTCTTGTAAAGACCTTTGTATTTGTTAGCCAAATCAAAATTCAAAGTTAGCAAGAAAAAAGGCCTTTGTATTTTTTTTACACCTGCTCAACATATAGGCAGATGGCCTGCCAGTTCCTAAAAAAAACGCTTGTTTGGCAAAAGGCAGTTGCCTACATGGAACTAAGCTTGTGGGGATCAACTTGTATGCTAAGAAATCCTGTGATAATCGACATGGCACAGGAAACAGATAACACTGAATCTCAAAAAGAGAAAATGAAGGGGGACAAGACGGAGACAACCCTTTTCTCAAGAAAGAGGCATATGTTTGCCATCTCTAGCACACCAACACTGTGCATGGTTTACTTGTCCAACTTTAAGACTTAACCTCTGATATTCAACAAAGATGACCAAGATAGTTATCCTAAAGCTTGACTAGATTGATGAAAAAAAGGAATTTATATCTGCCCACATAATTTTCCATCATTTTTTTCTGCAAGAAAACCAAAGTTTGATCTTGTTTATATAATACTTAAAGAACATAGTCTTACCCTTAGTGGCCCTGACCTCAGCATTTGAGTGTTCATTCGCAACAAGTTACTTCTTGAAGCTGAGGTGTGACTCCTTTCCTAGCCTCCTGATTGATTGGTCCGCCAGGAAGCAATTGCATGGTGGCCATATTGCAAATGAATTAAAAACACATCATGGTGGCTTGTTTTTTTTTTTTTGCGGGGGATCATGGTGGCTTGTTGTGTGGCACAAATGACTCAAGCATAACTTGCTGGATTTGAACAGGATAAACAAACAGACGCTGGATTGAGAAATGGTATTTGTTGGTTGGGGTGCTATCACTGAGCTGGTGTGGTCTTGCAACCTGGCTCGTAATAAAGGAGGTGACAGCAAATTGGGGTTGGCATGTGCCAAGTGGGCTCAATTTGCTATTATCTAACACCAGAGGAGGGCCTACATATTTTTGAATTTTTTGTTTTCGGAATAGCTGGCTTTATTGGACCGAGTTGGCTATTCTGACCAAGAAAACAGGTCCCTGTTTTTCAGTCAATGCTTCACTAACATTAAAAAATGCATGAAAATATATTTGGTTTGTAGCAAATACTGTAGCAATGATCTATGCCTCTACAGGCTTGTCGATCGATTATTGGCTATTGGTCTCTTAAAATATACTTCCCCTGTATCAAAATATAAGACGTTTTCTGATACAAAGATTTATAAAAAACGTTTTATATTTTCATACGGAGAGAGTACAAAATACGCCACTTGGCTCGTCGCCCACACCAAAATACATGGTCGCCTGGGAGTTATACCAGAAAAACCAAAGCTAAGAGATGGACAAGATCAGTTCCCCGAAACAATGAGGTCACTGTGTGTTCATGGCGTACATCCGACGTGGCGAAATCCTTTCATCGCTGGCCTAGCGAAATGCTGGTGGTCACTTGCGAAATGAGGGAGGAGCTGTCATGCTGGTAGAGGTACCACTCATGCCAGCACGTTGGAGTGCTGCCCCTGCATTGGGTTTTAATTAGTTAGCGAGCCGCGAGAAGATTCCAAGCCCCAAACATTATAAAAGTAACCAGCGGATCGGCCGGATTTTTCTTAATTTTGTCTAATCTGACTCTCAGCGACAGAAAATGGGATTAGCTAGCTGTACTGGTTTCGGTTCTTCATCAGACTTATGGTTTTTAATCATGCTGTCTTTCTCCGAGGATGAGCGCTGCGATTGGCCGGAGGCGTTGCTTCTTTGAGGAGCTCACGGTACCGTCCCCGGGATGGGCCCACGGGCGAGCAAGTGTGGGCCACACGCAAGGATGCCAAGTGGTGTGACCTGGCCGTGCTTGATCTCTTGTGGAGCGAGGGTGTGCGGCGTGTCATGGTGCTCCACGCTCCTGTGGGAGTAGGTTTGTATGGATGGGGATGATTCGATGGATGTGGACGCTATTTCACTACTCTAGTGATGGAAAATGACCTGTCTAGAAACGAGATCACGACTTGGAATATTCAGGAGAATATCTATATTTTCTGCTTGCGAAAATGCTCCACACACGACAGTGTTTGAACGATCACTGCACGACCGAGGGATCCAGCGGCCGCTGTTGGGCTGTGCTTGACATTCTTCGGCTAGATTTAACCATCATGCACAAGTCGTCCAAACTTTATCGTCCCCATAGCACTGCTCTTCTGCTTGTTCTTTTATGATCATGAAATGAATTGTAGGAATTGGTGCGTTCTTTTAGCCTACTCTCTCCATTCTAATTATAGTATGTACGTTGTTTTATCTTTCACTAAGATAATCATTGTCACCAAGATTTTCTCCGTTGTACATAACACAATTTTTAGCACTAGATTTGTTTTCAGAAATACTTATTCGGCACCTGAAAATCCATGTCACATCTTGGCTCAACCCAACTTACATGCCATCTCCCAGGCGGCCTGGCAACGGTGTCTTGGCTAAGGGGCCTCTGGCTGCATCTGGCTCAATGTAGGCATCATGCATACCGCTGGTCGTGATGACATGAGGCGACATAGCGGTGGTGCAACCGACCAAGTCCTCAAGTGATCTGTAGGTGTTGGTAGCCACGGCGGCGACGCGAGGCTTCAACGGCGTGATATTTTGACAAGTGGCAAAGGAAGAGACATGCGACGAAAGGAGATGGTGCGATCGAGCTGGGGAGCAACATGTTGGTGCTTTCTTGTAACATCCCAAATTTTCAATTTGAAATGTTATACATAGATCATTCTTGCATATCATATTTTATTGCATTTCGTCTCGCGATCCTCGACATCCTAAGCAACTCAAGGACCCTCGGAGAGAGTTGGGGATTTCCCCGGTTTTCAAATTTGATTTTATCAAATTTTGAAACGAGGATTTTGGTTTTAATTATTTTTCTCTCCGAAAATATTTCATATTAAAATATATGAGAGGAGATAATATGACTTCTCCAAAATAAATGAAATATTGGAGGAAAAATATTAAAATCAATATTTGTTTTTATTTGGATTTTATTGCAATTTTGTTTGCATTAGAAAAATTGCACGTTTTCAAAATTGCATTTTAGGGCCAAGGAAAATGTTCATCTCGTTCTAAATATTTCATTTAGACGGTGAAAATTTGTTTTGGCATTTTTAGATTTTTATTTTATTTTCTAGGATTTTTCTTAGTTTTGGCGGAATTATTTAAAAAAAAGTTTCCGGACCAAGCTGGGCCGAAGCCCAGCCGGCCCGTTCCGCCGCCGTCTCCCTCGCGCGCGCCGCCGTGCGCAGCACGGATGCCGAGGGGAGTCCGAGCCGGACTCCTCCCCGGGCGCCCCCTCGCCCCAGCCACGCCGCCCCTCGCCCCCTTTAAATGCCGCCGCCACCACCCCGCCTCGCCACCACCGCCGCCGCCAGCCCCACCGCCCGCGCCGCCGCCTGCCGCAGCCCACGCCGCCGCCGAGCCACCTCGCCGCCGCCGCCTGAGCCCCGTCGCCCGCCAGCCCTGCCGGAGCCGCACCCCGCCGGATCCGACGAGGTAGCGTGCCGTCGCCGTCGGTTTTTTTTAGAAAACCGATTTGGTTTTTTTAGAAACCCTAACTCGTTTTTTTTCTGGTTTTTCTTTTTAGCGGACGTTCGTCCGGACGTTCGTTTTAGCGAACGGTTTTCGCTCGTTAGTTACAGATAACGAACGCTCGTTCGTTAGCCTGTTCGTTAGTTTTCTTTTATCGGATTTTTCTGCGGTTATTTCTGATCGCGATTTCTGAACCGATTTTCGTTCTAGTTTATCTTTTCGCTCGTTAGTCGGAATCAGGCGATTCAAGCGCCTAGATCTTCGTCTCGAGACCCTCTTTCCGCTTAACCAACTTGCACAAGTTTTTGCTACTGTAAAATTTGACCTAGGTCCAGATTAGTAAACGGATCTTGTTTCTTTCGCCGTTTGAGTTTCGTTGCTCCGTTTGATTTGATTCTTTTTGCAAACCGGAGTTCTTAAGTTGAACTTTCTGGTTAGATCTTATTTGAGTTTTACCCGTGCTTCTTAACTTGATTGTTTATGTATGCTATTGTTTGTTTGCGATAGAATTCCCGGAGTGCGAAGCGTGTTATTTGGAGTCTCTAGGTTATGCGGATCGTCGGCAAGGCAAGTAAAACTTTGATCATACCCCTTTATCACCCAGTTTTTATGCATTAGTTCCAATCCTCAAACATTGCATGGTTAGGATGTCATTAACATGTGGGTTGGGAAGTAGTTGATGAGGTAGAACCTATTACCCTGTTACATTCAAACCCTTGGGAGTTACTCTTACGAATTGTTTATATTGCTATGCTATGCTCGTAGACGAGGTTTAGGAGAGTGAAATCCATGACAGATGTGAGATTGTTAATTAATGGTTCAACTTAAGGTGGCAACTTAAATACACATCTGGGTGGATTGAGGCACCTGGAGTACCTAGTGTTGCCTGTATTTTTTTGGAAATCCCAAAGTACCCGTGTGATCTTCCTATGGACCGCCACCCAGGCTCGAAGGGAACCGAAATTATTCATGCTAGAAACTTTCGTGTGCAGACACAAGCTAATATGGACTCTAGCATAGTTGAGTAAGTTACGTGAAGCTCTTGAAGAGGTGGATCAGCAAGTAGTGGGATTGTAGGTTTGGTATCGTCTGCCTGGAGTAGAGAGTTAATGTTTCCGAAAGACTGTGCCTCGGTCATCCGTTTTTCAAACACCATGTAGTGCGAGAAATCCAACGAAGGTGATCGAGTCTTGTGGGGAAAACTGCACAAACCTCTGCAGAGTGTACAAACTAATCATGGTTTGCCGTGTCCCCGGTTATGGACAATCTTGAGTATCTAGTACTTGGAGTATCTTAAGTATCCCATCACTCTAAATTAATATTGTTGGGTTGTTAATTACCTTAATTGGGATTGAGTTGGAGGAACCTTCTCAATGATGTTTCAACTACCATGATAGTTAAATTAAAATCTATTCCTTTGTTGTAGGGAAAAATTGGCTTTTCGCAAAAAAACTGTAACCATAGAGCTTTCCACCAGCAAAATATGCATGTAGTGATAGCATTATTCTGTTCTTGCTCTACTGTGTTACTTTGCCAGCATATTCCATGTGATGACCCGTTTTCGGGCTGCAACGTATTATGTTGCAGACTTTTCAGACGATGAGTAAGGTTCGTTAGGTCGTTGCCGTGCAGCTCAGCTATGCCGTTGGAGTTGATGGACTCACTTTATCTTCCAAGCCTTCTGCTATTATCGTATTAGATGGCCTTAAGCCATATTTATTGTAATAAGTTCTCTTTGGAGACATTCGATGTAATAAGTGTGTGATTGCTACTCTGTTATAAATCATCGAGTACTGTGTGTGTCAGCATTACCGATCCAGGGATGACACCGAAGCACAGAGACTTGACCGTTTGAGGTCGGGTCGCTACAAGATGGTATCAGAGCACACGCTGAGTATAGGACACGACCACTAAGCTAAAACCATAGATCACTATTCTCTTCTCATTTCTGACTCCTCTCCATTTTCTACTCTTTAGGATGGCGAACGCAAGGAACAAGTTTGCACAACCGGATGAAGAAGCACCTTTTGGATGACACTTGAAGGAAGTCACTAGGTACCTGAACATAGGAATACCAAGCTTCACCGGGATCTACAACGCCACCTTACCAGAAGAGGAGCGATGGATGATTCAAGTTCAAGTTCCAGGAAGAACCTTCACGCCAGTCACTAAACCCATAGAGTTTTCCTTCGATGCACCAACCTGGAGTCTAGGAAAGAGTATGGCAGCTCACATCACCATGGGATGCATTGGAGAAGTTTATCATAAGGAGCTTAAGGATACTATCTACCAGATCTGTGGGCGCCGAGATGAGCAATGGGAGATGATCAGCACCAGGAAGGATAGATCAATTGCATCTTTCATCCAGGAACTAAACCAACACATTCGACACCAGGAGAACCAGTTGTGTGCATGCATGATAGATCTGAAGAAGGCAATGACTAGGATCGCGAAACTAGAGGAAGAACTTAAGGCTACACGTGAAGATTATGAGGAGGAAATCGTCGTACTAGTGGAGAAGAATGACGACCTGATTAAGAAGATCAGAATATTCATGGGAGATCCCACACCAGTAGAAGAAGACGAAGAACCCAAGGAGATTCACCCGGAGGACTACATCATCATCGACGGCACCGACTCCGACCTTAGCGATGATGACTTTGAAGATGAAGCTGGAGCAGAGATCATGGAGTCTGCAACCAAGGAATATTTTTAGTAGACCACCACATCAGTAGTAGTATTCCACCATGTAAATAGTATAGTCCGAGCACTTTTATGATAGTTAGACCGATTGTATGCCTTGCTTGATTGATTGAGTGACATGTTTGTGTTTGTCTCATGTGCATATGTGTAGTGCTTTCTCATTAGAGCTCATCCTATTCTAATCTCTCCCCTCTAAACCCATCAGATGCCTCTGAGACGTGACCCCGGATTTACCTTCTCACCAGAGCTCACTTAGTTGATCCAGCAACAGAATATCCTGATGCAGTTGTTACTTCAGAACCAAGGCAACAACAACAACAACAACAACAACAACAACAATCCACCACCTCCACCACCACCAGTTGACAACTTAGCCTGTTTTCTGAGGTTGCAGCCGTCGGTGTTTTCCAGTAGCACCGAGCCTATAGTAGCAGATGATTGGCTTCGTAGGATTGGAAGGGAGTTAACCACTGCAGGATGTACTGATGCTGAGAAGGTGCGTTTTGCCGCACATCAGTTGGATGGACCCGCAGCATCATGGTGGGAGAATTACACTGTCACCTACCCTATAGCCACGGTGACATGGGACCAGTTTCAGCAAGCCTTCTGTATAGCTCATGTCTCCACTAGAGCAATGAGTATGAAGAAGCGTGAGTTTCGCAACCTACGCCAGGGGAACTGTAATGTGGATCAGTACGCGGATGAGTTTAGCAAGTTATCTCGCTATGCCCCTGATGATGTGGCCACAGATGCCGCAAAGCAGGAGAAGTTCATGGGAGGGCTGAATGCTGAGATGAGTATGCAGTTGATGGTGGCAACATTCACCAACTAACAGAAGTTGGTAGATAAGGCTCTTATGATTGAAGGGAAGCAGCAACAGATTGAGAGCCGTAAGAGGAAGTATGGGCTAGGGAGGTATAACTCAGGAGCTTAGCAGAAGCCTCGCCTAACCCCGAACTCGGGAGGACTTGTTCATAACCATGGAGGCCACACCCATAATGGAGGAAGTAACCATAATCATACTGGCCCTAGGAATGGGAATGGGAATGGAGCAAGCAACAATCAGAACCGCCCCAATCCAGCCACACCCACCAAGAGAGACCTAAGCCACGTTACTTGTTTCAAGTGCGAGAAGACTGGACACTATGCCATGGAGCGCCCTGAAGGGAAGAATGGAAACGGAAATGGGAGCGCTGGGAAAAAGCCCAATCCATTCAACAAAGGACAAGTGAACCATGTTAACGTGGAGGAGGTTGAAGAGCAGCCAGACATGGTTATAGGTAAGTTTTTGGTTAAGTCATTTACCGCTCTTATTCTTTTTTACTGGTGCATCGCATTCATACATATCAAGGGAATTCGTGGATAAGTTTAAACTACCGACCCAAACCCTTAGGACCCCTCTATTAGTAAGCTCACCTGGAGCAGAGTATATGGCTAGTCGATGGTGTGACCAGATACCCTTGACCATTGGCAACCATGTTTTCCCGTCCGACCTAATTATCTTGGAGTCACAAGGATTGGATGTGATATTAGGAATGGACTGGATGTCAAAGTATGGAGGAAGCATTGACTGTGTTAATAAGTCAATTTGTCTCACCACCCCGGAGGGAAAAAGGATCAAGTATGTATCCAGGCATGCGCCAAGAAGTAGCCAAGTAAACCCTCACGAGAGTTGTTCAGGAAGAAGTGCGTGTAGTAAAGGATTACCCGGATGTTTTCCCAGAGGAGTTACCAGGCATGCCACCGGACCGAGATATTGAGTTTTTGATAGAGTTATTGCCAGGCACAGGGCCAATATCCAAGAGACCCTATAGTATGCTCGCGAATGATCTGGAGGAGATCAAGAAACAGATCAAGGAGTTATTGGAGAAAGGTTACATTCGACGGAGTTCATCACCAAGGAGAGCCCCAGTGCTTTTGGTTGAGAAGAATGATAAATCCCTAAGAATGGTTGTTGATTATCGAGCCTTGAATGAAGTGACGATTAAGAACAAGTACCCATTGTCGACGATCAATGATTTGTTTGACCAGCTGCAAGGAGCTAAGGTGTTTTTGAAGATCGATTTGCGATCAGGATATCATCAGTTGAAGATACGAGAAAAGGATATACCAAAGACAGCCTTCACCACACAGTACGGGCTATACGAATATACGGTCATGTCATTTGGACTGACTAACGCCCCTGCCTATTTCATGAGCATGATGAACAAAGTATTCATGGAATATTTGGATAAGTTTGGTGTGGTGTTCATTGATGATATAATGGTATATTCGAAGAACGAAGAGGAACACAAGGAGCATTTGTGTTTAGTTCTCGAGAAACTCAGGGAACATCAGTTGTATGCCAAGTTCAGCAAATGCGAGTTTTGGTTGAAGGAAGTCAGATTCCTTGGACATGTTATATCGGGAGAAGGTATAGCAGTAGATCCCACCAAGATTCAGTCAGTCACTGAATGGTTGGCACCCACTTCAGTTAGCGAGATCCGCAGTTTTCTTGGACTCGCAGGATACTACCGTAGATTCATTGAGAATTTTTCCAAGATCGCGAAGCCCATGACAGAATTATTGAAGAAGGATATCAAGTCTAAATGGACGGAAGATTGTGAGGCAAGTTTCCAGGAGCTGAAGAAACGTTTGACTACAGCCCCAGTGCTGACACTACCAGATATACGTAAGGATTTTCAAGTGTATTGCGACGCCTCTCGCTTAGGACTTGGAAGTGTGCTTATGCAGGACGGAATAGTTGTTTCGTATGCCTCACGACAACTAAAACCACACGAGTTAAATTATGCCACGCATGATTTGGAACTAGCAGTCATAGTGCATGCGTTGAAGACTTGGAGACATTACCTTATTGGAAACCATTGTGATGTGTACACGGATCATAAGAGTTTGAAGTACATTTTCACCCAGAAGGAACTGAACCTCAGGTAGAGAAGATGGTTGGAGCTTATAAAGGATTATGACATGAAGCTTCATTATCATCCAGGCAAGGCCAATGTCGTAGCCGACGCTTTGAGCCGGAAGAGCTATGCTAATACCCTAATAAGCACGGGATTGCCGAAGGAGTTAGCAGAGGATCTCTGGGAACTTCGATTGGAGATTGTTCCTAGAGGTTTTGTTGCAACAATGTAGGTGCAGTCTATATTGTTGGGAAAAATTCAAGAAGCTCAGAAGGATGACAAAGAGATTCCCGAGATAAAGGAGAAAATGAGCGAAGGAAAGGCCAAAGGTTTTTGTTAGGATGAGCACGACACCCTGTGGTTTGAGGACCGTGTTTATGTGCCCAATAACACAGAGATCAGGAAGTTAATACTTCAGGAGGTTCATGACTCACCATACTCGATACACCCCGGAAACACCAAGATGTATTTGGATTTGAAGGAACGTTTCTGGTGGACAGGGATGAAGAAGGATATCGCCGAGTATGTGGCCGTATGTGATGTATGTCAGAGAGTGAAGGCAGAGTATCAAAAGCCAGCAAGATTGTTACAGCCTATGCCGATACCCGAATGGAAGTGGGATAAGCTTGGCATGAATTTTATCACCGGATTGCCCAGGACCAAATCAGGATATGATTCTATATGGGTAGTAGTTGACCGTTTGACCAAAGTGGCACACTTTATCCCAGTGAAAACAACTTATACCAGTGCCAAGTTGGCCAAGATATATATGACCAGGATCGTATGTCTGCATGGAGTTCCGAGGACCATCGTATCAGATAGAGGAACACAGTTTACTTCAAAGTTTTAGCATCAGCTGCACCAAACTTTGGGAACGATATTGGAGTTCAGTACAGCATTTCACCCGCAAACGGATGGACAAACCGAGAGAGTCAACCAGATTCTAGAGGACATGTTGAGAGCCTGTGCGCTAGATTATGGGTCTAATTGGGATGACAATTTGCCTTATGCAGAGTTCTCATACAACAATAGTTACCAAGCCAGTTTGAAAATGGCACCGTTTGAAGCCCTGCACGACCGAACGTGTAGAACACCGTTGATGTGGGATGAAGTTGGAGACCGACAGTTGTTTGGACCAGACTTGATCAAAGAGTCTAAGGAGAAGGTTAAACTGATTTAGGATAGACTGAAGATAGCTAGTCCAGACAGAAGAGTTATGCAGATTCGAAACGCAAGGAGGTAACCTATGAAATTGGAGATAGAGCATATCCGCGAGTATCACCTTTCCGAGGAGTGAAACATTTTGGAGTTAAGGGAAAGTTAGCCCCAAGATTTGTAGGACCGTATCGTGTTTTGGAACAGATGGGAGAAGTTGCCTACAAGTTGGTGTTACCTGAAAGACTGTCAGGATTTCACGATGTGTTTCATGTTTCCCAGTTCAAGAAGTGCCATGCTGAGATGGCCGACATACCGCTAAGAGATACCGTACCCTTGGAGGTGATTCAGTTGGACAATGACTTGACTTATGAGGAGAAGCCAGTCAAGATTTTGGAGTTTGTCAGTCGAGTCACCCGCAGCCAGGTTATTAAGTTTTACAAAGTTCAGTAGAGCCACCATACTGAGGACGAAGCCACGTGGAAACGAGAGGATGATCTTCGCAAAGACCAACCACACCTATTTTCTAGCCAACCCGAATCTCGAGGGCGTGATTCATCTTAAGGGGGTAGGTTTGTAACATCCCAAATTTTCAATTTGGAATGTTATACATAGATCGTTCTTGCATATCATATTATATTGCATTTCGTCTCGCGATCCTCGAAATCCTAAGCAACTCAAGGGCCCTCGGAGAGAGTTGGGGATTTCCCCGGTTTTCAAATTTGATTTTATCAAATTTTGAAACGAGGATTTTGGTTTTAATTATTTTTCTCTCCGAAAATATTTCATATTAAAATATATGAGAGGAGATAATATGACTTATCCAAAATAAATGAAATATTGGAGAAAAAAATATTAAAATCAATATTTGTTTTCATTTGGATTTTATTGCAATTTTGTTTGCATTAAAAAAATTGCACGTTTTCAAAATTGCATTTTAGGGCCAAGAAAATGTTCATCTCGTTCTAAATATTTCATTTAGACGGTGAAAATTTGTTTTGGCATTTTTAGATTTTTATTTTATTTTCTAGGATTTTTCTTAGTTTCGGCGGAATTATTAAAAAAAGTTTCCGGACCAAGCTGGGCCGAAGCCCAGCCGGCCCGTTCCGCCACCATCTCCCTCACGCGCGCCGCCGTGCACAGCACGGACGCCGAGGGGAGTCCGAGCCAGACTCCTCCCCGGGCGCCCCCTTGCCCAAGCCACGCCGCCCCTCGCCCCCTTTAAATGCCGCCGCCACCACCCCGCCTCGCCACCACCACCGCCGCCAGCCCCGCCACCCGTAACACTCGTTCGTTAGCCTGTTCGTCAGTTTTCTTTTATCGGATTTTTCCGCGGTTATTTCTGATCGCGATTTCTGATCCGATTTTTGTTCTAGTTTATCTTTTCGCTCGTTAGTCGGAATCAGGCGATTCAAGCGCCTAGATCTTCGTCTCGAGACCCTCTTTTCGCTTAACCAACTTGCACAAGTTTTTGCTACTGTAAAATTTGACCTAGGTCCAGATAAGTAAACGGATCTTGTTTCTTTCGCCGTTTGAGTTTTGTTGCTCCGTTTGATTTGATTCTTTTTGCAAATCGGAGTTCTTAAGTTGAACTTTTTGGTTAGATCTTCTTATTTGAGTTTTACCCATGCTTCTTAGCTTGATTGCTTATGTATGCTATTGTTTGTTTGCGATAGAATTCCCGGAGTGCGAAGCGTGTTATTTGGAGTCTCTAGGTTACGCGGATCGTCAGCAAGGCAAGTAACACTTTGATCATACCCCTTTATCACCCAGTTTTTATGCATTAGTTCCAATCCTCAAACATTGCATGGTTAGGATGTCATTAACATGTGGGTTGGGAAGTAGTTGATGAGGTAGAACCTATTACCCTGTTACATTCAAACCCTTGGGAGTTACTCTTACGAATTGCTTATATTGCTATGCTATGCTCATAGACGAGGTTTGGCAGAGTGAAATCCATGACAGATGTGAGATTGTTAATTAATGGTTCAACTTAAGGTGGCAACTTAAATACACATCTGGGTGGATTGAGGCACCTGGAGTACCCAGTGTTGCCTGTATTTTTTTAGAAATCCCGGAGTACCCGTGTGATCTTCCTATGGACCGCCATCCAGGATCAAAGGGAACTGAGATTATTCATGCTAGAAACTTCCATGTGCAGCCACAAGCTAATATGGGCTCTAGCATAGTTGAGTAAGTTACATGAAGCTCTTGAGGAGGTGGATCAGCAGGTAGTGGGATTGTAGGTTTGGTATGGTCTGCCCGGAGTAGAGAGTTAATGTTTCTGAAAGACTGTGTCTCGGTCATCCATTTCTCAAACACCATGTAGTGCGAGAAATCCAACGGAGGCGATCGAGTCTTGTGTGGAAAAGTGCGCAAACATCTGAAGAGTGTACAAACTAATCATGGTTAGCCGTGTCCCCGGTTATGGACAATCTTGAGTATCTAGTACTTGGAGTATCTTAAGTATCTCATCACTCTAAATTAATATTGTTGGGTTGTTAATTACCTTAATTGGGATTGAGTTGGAGGAACCTTCTCAATGATGTTTCAACTACCATGATAGTTAAATTAAAATCTATTCCTTTGTTGTAGGGAAAATTGGCTTTTCGTAAAAAAAATTGTAACCATATAGCTTTCCACCAGCCAAATATGCATGTAGTGATAGCATTATTCTGTTCTTGCTCTACTGTGTTACTTTGCCAGCATATTCCATGTGCTGACCCATTTTCGTGCTGCAACGTATTATGTTGTAGACTTTTCAGATGAGGAGTAAGGTTCGTTAGGTCGTTGCCGTGCAGCTCAGCTATGTCGTTGGAGTTGATGGACTCACTTTATCTTCCAAGCCTTCCGCTGTTATCGTATTAGATGGCCTTAAGCCATATTTATTGTAATAAGTTCTCTTTGGAGACATTCGATGTAATAAGTGTGTGATTGCTACTCTATTATAAATCCTCGAGTACTGTGTGTGTCAGCATTACCGATCCAGGGATTACACTGAAGCACAGAGACTTGACCGTTTGAGGTTGGGTCGCTACATTTCTGGACGCACCTCACCTCGGTCTGATGCGTGAAGTAACAGATGTCCTCTGATTTAGGGGGTGTCGATCTTGCTTGAGCGAGCAATGTATGAAGTCAAGGTGGCGCCTCGAAAGGGGTGAAGGCTGTCTCGAAATGGTGTGGTAGGTCTTTGAGACTCCAGAGCGTCATCCCCCAGTTATGCTGGTCTTCGGAGCTTCATAACTAGTGAATGTCGCAGGGGTCTTGATACGCGTTTTACATATGCCGAAGTCGGGGGGTGGCAATCCTGCTCCTCAAGTAATAGTTTTGACTTCTCTCTCCTTTTTCTGGCAGAGGTGCTTCTAGTGTTATAGTCTGGTGCTTTGGTAAGGCATCTTATGTGCTCCTTTAGTAGCCTTACGGGGCTTTGCCAGATTTGTTTCTCCCGATAGAGGGTATAGTTGATGTGGAGGGAATATACTATGATGATGGATGTTGGTGAATGTGATTGTAGTGTGGTTTGTGTTAACCGAGCAATTCTATTCTTCTATAATGAACTGCACAAACTCCCTGTCCCCTTTCGTGCCATCGAGAAAAAGTTCTTAATTATGTCATATAAACCAAATATTAGCGAAACATTTTTTCTGTCAACCTATTTTCTTAGTGAAATCTACGCCCTACATACTGGAAGAGGGGATAAATTATTGAAATGTTCCCAATTTCCCTCTAACTTGTTGGTTGTAAGTATTTCATGTTTTGATGGCTTAACATAGACTAGCACTATCAAGATATTATAGTGAGAGCATCTACAACTGAACACCCCACTCCCCCTCAAACGTCCGGGTAGAAAGCCCGGACCGATAAACGCCATCCAACCGAACCCCCCAAAGCCAGGCCAAACATCCGGTTTTCGGGCACCCCTCAAACCCATCCCATATGCGGGGAGATATTGAGACTCCCAGATGCGACCGCCACATCAGATCCAGCAAGTCGGGGCCATCCCAAATCATCCCCAACCCTAGCTCAACCAGCCCTCTTCATCTCCTCTCTTCTGCCCCGTCAGCATCACCCATTCCCTAGTTCCACTGCCACCCTATCTCTATCGCCCTCCCCAACCCACCGCGCCTACCACTACCGGCCCGAAACCCCTCCTGGTCGTCCTTGCCATCACCATACATGTTCGCCACCACCACGCGTCGCCTTGGTATGTCCTACTCCTCTGGACATACAACTCGCCCTCTATGTGTTCAACGAAATGTTCAAGCTATTTTTTGATATTGTTTTGCTCATTTGTAGGCAAGTGATAGATTTGTCGGATGATGGCTCTTAGAATAAGGAGCTTGATGAATTCATATACAAAGAGTGCGTACATTCATCAGATTCACACGATGAAGATGTTGAAATGATGTTCACGATAAGTATCGGGAAGAAATGGAGAGGCAAGTGGATCATGTGCTGAGTTTCAAGGGTTCAATAAAGGTCAGGAGATTTGCTCCTCGGGATAGAATTAATTGTTGGTGCATGACTCTCTATAAGGACTACGTCAAACCAATTCCAACATACCATGAGGGTTTTTCGGTGTCGCTTCTAGATGAGTAAACCTTTGTTTTTGCGCTTAATGAATGCTATGGAGGAATATGCCCCTTACTTCAAACCGAGGAAGGATTATTGCGGAAAACTGTTGTTCTCTCCTAGGTAGAAATACATGGTTGCTCTGAGGATGCTTGCATATGGTAAAGCTACAGAGGCCATTGGTGAGATTGGCCAGATTAGTGAGAGCACATGCCTTTAGACCATGGTGAAATTTGTTTGCATCGTGGTGAAGGTGTTTTGGCCGGGGTACCCAAGAGAACCAACTATCGAGGTCACATAGAAGTTATTGGTAATTGGAGCATCAAGAGGTTTCCCGGGTATGCTTCGTTCAGTTAATTGCATGCATGAACAACGGAATAACTGTCCGGAAGGTTTGCGCAGGCAGTACCAAGTTCACACCAAAGAGACCACCATCATACTGGAAGTAGTGGAATCAAAGGATTTGTGGATTTGGCATGTTTTTTTAGCTTGTATGTTCTCATAGTGACATCAATGTGCTCCAGCGACCTCCGTTGTGCAATAGACTACGTGACGGAGATGCTCTGGCATGCAACCACACCATCAATGGGACCCACTATAACATAGGGTACCACATTAACGACAGTATCTATCCTTAGTGGCTGGCGTTTGTAAGGGCTATATCCGAGGCTCGACGTAACAAACAATGTAACAAATTCAGAAAGGTGGTAGGATGTATGTGGAAAGGGCAGTCAAAGTGCTCCAAGCTCGTTGGGGTATTGTTCGTGGAGCTGCAATGATATGGAAATCAAAGACATTGTCGCAGTCGATGACATGTTGTGTAATCTTGCACAACATGATTGCGGAGGATGCGGGCGAAGGGGCAACTCATGCGCATGATTTTGAGAAGCCCATAGTACATGTCTACCTCCTGGAACAAGATGTAGAGCATATTGTGAACTTTCTAGAGATGCCTTGGCGGCTTCGAGATCAACGGGTGCATGTATAACTACTCAATGACCTTGTGAAGCATATGTTGATCTAGAGAAAAAATTATTGAATTTTATGTTTGAATTATGCATTCCCAATAAATTTTATTTTTTTACGATGTATTTTTTTACGAATAAAATTTATTTGAGCGCAGTTTGTTACGTGTATTCGTATCATCAAATGATCGACGTGTATGTGGTTGCATGTATTTGAGATTTTGAAAGTGAGGGATGTGATTGCACGGCAAACATTTGAGGGGAGCTATCTGGGATGCATCCGCAAACATATAGCGGGTAAGATTTATACATTGTTGTAGATGGTCT